>NW_021703767.1:47987188-48245442 GCF_005190385.1 Monodon monoceros | reverse complement strand
ATGTTTAAAAAAAAACTATAAGGGAAAAGAATCTGAAAAAATACATATATATATATATATATGTATATATATATATCTGAATTACTTTGCTGTACACCAGAAGCTAGCACATTTTAAATCAACTATACTTCAATTAAAAAAATAATAAATTTAGTAACAGTCCAACAAAAAAGTCTTTCACATAGTTATTAATATTCATGGAATTTGAATAAGATAAATTGATGAATTCTTGATCATTGTACAGGCCTTGTCTGTGTGCCATCATATGTTTCCAGAGCAATATCAAAGTATTTTTATTATGGAATTTGCATCTAATCAGGTTTTTAAAAGTAAACATAAAATGTACAGCCAACAAAACATAATTTAGCAATGTAGTTTTAGGAAGTTATAAGCAAATGAGAAAATTGTAATGTGGCTTATTTCATATTATTTTTTTCTCTGAAAAATATAAAAATAAAATTTAGTTATCATGATTATAAGCCATTACTGTTTTTTGAAAGAAACTAAAATTGCTTTTTATAGCCTTTGAATTGAACTGCCTATTTTACTAGCATTAGACTTCTCCTACAAATTTTGGTCCCATTTATATTCTGTGAATGCAAGATTAGAAAGAGTGCTTAATGACAAATGGCTGGAGAATGTCACCCACTAAAGTAAATATGGGTGACAGAAGATGTCTGCCTCTAAACAATAATGCATGATGGCATGTAGAGTCTAAAAAATAGAGGGGTTTACCCCTCTTAGCTATTAATTTTATAGCTGGAGAAGCCCTTTAAAAACCAGGGATACCTAAGCATTTCCTATGTTTCATTCTGGTATAGAAAGAAGTATATTTACAAGAGTTTTGTGGGGGTTTTTGTTTTTTTGTTTGTTTGGGTTTTTCTTAAATTTTATGTATTTTTTTATACAGCAGGTTCTTATTAGTTATCCATTTTATACATATTGGTGTATATATGTCAATCCCAATCTCCCAATTCATCACACCACCACACCTCCCCCCACCAGTTTCTCCCCTTGGTGTCCATACATTTGTCCTCTTCATCTGTGTCTCAATTTCTGCCCTGCAAACTGGTTCATCTGTACCATTTTTCTAGGTTCCACATATATGCGTTAATATACGATATTTGTTTCTCTCTTTCCAACTTACTTCACTCTGTATGACAGTCTCTAGGTCCATCCATGTCTCTACAAATGACCCAATTTCATTCCTTTTTATGGCTGAGTAATATTCCATTGTATATATATACCACATCTTCTTTATGCATTCATCTGTCGATGGGCATTTAGGTTGCTTCCATGTCCTTGCTATTGTAAATAGAGTTGCAATGAACATTGGGGTGCATGTGTCTTTTTGAATTATGGTTTTCTCTGGGTATAAGCCCAGTAGTGGGATTGCTGGGTCATATGGTAATTCTGTTTTTAGTGTTTTAAGGAACCTCCATACTGTTCTCCATAGTGGCTATATCAATTTACATTCCCACCAGCAGTGCAAGAGTGTTCCCTTTTCTCCACACCCTCTCCAGCATTTGTTGTTTGTAGATTTTCTGATGAAGCCCATTCTAACTGGTGTGAGGTGATACTTCATTGTAGTTTTGATTTGCATTTCTCTAGCAATTAGTGACATTGAGCAGCTTTTCATGTGCTTCTTGGCCATCTGTATGTCCTCTTTGGAGAAATGTCTTCTGCCCATTTTTGGATTGGGTTATTTGTTTTTTTTAATATTGAGCTGCATGAGCTGTTTATATATTTTGGAGATTAATCCTTTGTCAGTTGCTTCATTTGCAAATACTTTCTCCCATTCTGAGGGCTGTCTTTTCGTCTTGTTTGTAGTTCCCTTTGCTGTGCAAAAGCTTTGAAGTTTCATTAGGTCCCATTTGTTTATTTTTGTTTTTATTTCCCTTACTCTAGGAGGTGGATCAAAAAAGATCTTGCTGTGATTTATGTCAAAGAGTGTTCTTCCTATGTTTTCCTCTAAGAGTTTTATGGTGTCTGGTCTTACATTTAGGCCTCTAATCCATTTTGAGTTTATTTTTGTGTATGGTGTTAAGGAGTGTTCTAATTTCATTCTTTTACATGTAGCTGTCCAGTTCTCCCAGCACCACTTATTGAAGAGACTGTCTTTTCTCCATTGTATGTCGTTGCCTCCTTTGTCATAGATTAGTTGACCATAGGTGCATGGGTTTATCTCTGGGCTTTCTATCTTGTTCCATTGATCTATATTTCTGTTTTTGTGTCAGTACCATACTGTCTTGATTACTATAGCTTTGTAGTATAGTCTGAAGTTTGGGAGCCTGATTCCTTCAGCTCCGTTTTTCTCCATCAAGACTGCTTTGGCTATTCGGGGTCTTTTATGTTTCCATACAGATTGTGAATTTTTTTGTTCTAATTCTGTGAAAAATGCCATTGGTAGTTTGATAGGGATTACATTGAATCTGTAGATTGCTTTGGGTAGTATAGTCATTTTCACAATATTGATTCTTCCAATCCAAGAACATGGTATATCTTTCCATCTGTTTGTATCAAGAGTTTTGTAAAGAAGTCAAGAGTGGTTGATTTTTGGAGAACTCCAGTTTCCACCCTGTCCTATCCTCTGACATCCATTACTTCAGAGTCAAAAACTCTTGTTTAACCCATGAAATGAGGTAGTAGTGTGCTTCTCAGAGCTGCCCAAACAACATAAAACTTCCAGCGAGTGGTGTTTGTGTGTTTTTAGCACTCAGCTATCAGAAACTCCAGAAATAAAAATATCAGGGACCAAACATGCTGGCAAACATGTGATTTTAATCTTAATTATATTTGAGAAAATGTTTGGAAGTAAGAGGTCCCTGACAGTTGGGGACTCTCAGACGTGAGTCACAATTGCCAGAGGATGATGGAAGGAGGGCTTCTTTCTCCAGGACAGTGTCTTCTGGGAATAACTTGAGGGAAGATGGAGGCCTGGCTTGGAACCTCCAGGATGGAAGGGCCTTGTTAATATGGAAAAGAAGTAGAAAGAGGGTGAATAAATATCATCTCTTGGAATAGAGTACAAGAATATAAGAAAGTTGGTCCAGTGTCACTAGATGGAAGGGAAATGTGGGAGTTAGGATAACATAAAGACAATATGGTGTTTTTCAAAAGCAACAGTATAAAATATAAATAAGTCAGCTATTAATTCACAATTTCTTACCTAGTACAAGGGGTTTAAATACAAGTTGGTAAAGTTTTCCTGATTTGTCTAGTAGTTAGAGCGAGCTGACTTTGCTTGGATCCATGATTTGAAATTGGCTTAAAGTGAACCTAAGATCAGCAGCTGCCAACATTTTTGCCCTTTAAAAGATGAGTCATTCTTATCTGACCCTTTAAAACTGTAGCTAGGCTAAAGAAAACTTTACATTGCAAGGTAATAAATTTACTCTTGGGATATCTGCATATTTTAACTCATAATATTCTTTCTTTTTTTCGAAGATTTTGCAAAGCAGTAGATTCACCTTCACAAACTGAAATATATTTCCTGCCTCTTTTGTATGCAGTGCAATATAATTACCCTCTCTGCATATCAGACTGTGCCGCATGCTCTGATCGTAGCTTCCCTACAGCTTCAACTAGCAATGGTTCAGTATCATTACATCGTCACTAAATTACAAGTAGCCCCAATGTGTAAATTTTCCCATGAGCTCCTGCCTTTATAGTTTATTTCTGTACAGCCATTTTCAATGGGCAAGGGATGTGACACCTGCCTCCTGACAGTTCATGCTTCCTCTATACCTCTCATTACCATGGTGACGGCTCTTTGTACAGAAATGGGAACTTTCTAATTTTGATGCTGTTTTTGCTTGCAAATTCAACTCTTAAGTGAACATGAAAATTACCCCTACATTAAAATCAAGCTGTATTGTTAAGGTCACCCTACTTTTCTTTATGTAGAATATAAAACTTATCTTTAAACCCACCTAGATTATAGATGGGCTTTTGGCTCCATGGAGGAATGTAGAAAGCTGCCTCTAGGTAAAATGGCAGGAAGGATGGGACAAGAGGAAGGTGCTGGTCTTAACTCTGCCATTCCTGGCCCTGCTAATGGAATGGGAAATATGTCGAATTTGACAGTCCCAGTGTGTGACCACTAGCAAATGTCCTCTCCCCAGTGAATCTCAATTTTATCATCTAGAAAATGGAGTTGCTACCCCATTGTCTATAACATGGGGCTAATGTCTACCTCACCTATTTCTCAGGGATGTTAAGAGAGTTAAATAAGTTGATACATGAGAAAATGCTGTGCAAACTATAAAGTGCTGTGCAAACTGCAAAGTACTATCCAGACATCATGATGGTAACTTTTACTAAGTACAAAGACTAAGCTGTAGTCTCTGTGCAAATTACCTCAGTGTGACTGCTGTTTCCTTCTTTGGAAATCTCAAATTGCCATCTGATTTCATTTATGTTTGTACTCTTTGAAGCTATTTGATTTACAGCTGGCACTACTTCTTGTAAGTAGCACTATGCTCACATCACCCTAGGGGTCAGTGTCAGGGCTCACTGCATAAAGGCCTTTAGTTCAGCGCAAGAAGGACTAGAGGCAAGTCTTTTAGTGATTGCTTACACGTTGCTGACATGACCAGTAGCCCACAGCCAAAGCTCACTAACACCTACATGAAAATGTCCTCTTTCAGCCAGCATGAAAATATGTCATGAAATCTTTTAAAATTAAAATTAACATCTTCTTTTATGTTTTACCTTTTCTTTTAAAAGCCACTTATGATGTTTTCTCAAGCCCTACAACATCAGATGAGCCTGAAATATCAGAACCCCACACAGGTACACCCAGCCTCTCAATTCTTTTTTTTGGATGCCAGGTATTCTGACAATACTGCACCTAGTTCTCCCTTTCATTTTTGCCGAACGAAAAAGTGCGCTCTCTAGAGCTCCACAGGAGAGACATGGCAATCTGTGTCAGGGAGATGAATTCTACCCACCTCTCCCATTGAATGATTATTTCTTCCCATCCATCAGTAAATAAACTCTGCCACATGTGGGAGATGCAGATAGATTAGGTTGCCACTGAGGCACAGTAAAATAATGGCCTATCTCTCCTGTGTTCAGAGTCATTCTAAAAAGCTTTAGACTCTTAGTTTTCCCTGGTGTAGTGGTTCTCCAGTGGGGGTGATTTTGCTCCCTTCCCCCTGAGGAAACATTCGGCCATGGCTAGATATACTTTTGGTATCTGGGGACGGTATTACTGACATCTAGTGGGTAGAGGCCAGGGATGCTGCTAAACACCCTGCAATGCACAGGACAGCTCCCACACCAAAGAGTCATCCAGCCCTAAAGGGCAATAGTGCCAAGGTGAGAAATCCGTCTCTCGAGCAATCATGTCACTCATTTGTCTATAGAAGTTCAGTTGGGTCTAATGTTTGGCATTCACTTACTGATCTATCTACAGTGAGTTTAATTCAGTCCAATAGTTCCTTCTAGCAAGTATTTATTGAGCACTTACTAAACTAGGTACTGCAGGAGATTCAAAGTAAATAATACTGGTCTCTGCCACACAAAGACGTATGTCTGGTATTTGTGTGTGTGTGTGTAGCCTTATCTTAGCTCTATTGGTGCCATGATAAGTAAAGGCAAATAATTTTAAATAGTAGCAGAAAATTTTAAGAAATGAAATAGAATGCTAAGAGTAGATTCAGCTAGCAGTTTAAGAAACAGAGGGAAGGAACCAGAAAAACCAGTTGAAAGTTCAATATATGAAACATTGTTTTATCATGGTTTAACATTTGAAGTTTGCATGTTTTTAAAAATGAGGTCATCTTCAACTCTTAATGAATCACTAGTTTTAAAATGTTGGTCAGCAATCTCTCAAGTGTTCTTGATATTTTTCCCCATTTGAGGCATAATTTATTACTCTGGAATTTGTATTTTATTCCTGGGGCCTTCTATTGCTTTTAAAAATGTTGACATTTATTCCAACAGCAACAAGCGATCCATTTCTGGATTCTGTCCCATCTAAAACTTCTAGAACTCTTGAACAGCCAAGGGCAACACTGGGTAATGTTTTTAACAGAAAAATTGTGCTTTGTTTTCCATCGAAAGAAAATCCATGTAAATGCCTTTCTTCCAAATGACCATTTAATTCCATCACATCTAATCATTTATTTCTTTCCTATTTCTGAATATAATATATATTTTTTCCTGTAATGCAGGCATCTTATGTTCCATTTTGGGCTCTCTCTCTCTTTTTTCTTTTTAAACCGTAATAGATGATATTTTTTCCATCCTTAAAGGAATGAAAAGCTTTGAAAACTGCATGGACATCTTCATCATCCATATCCTCCCATCTCGTGTGTTTGTGGCCTGTATCACCTCTCTTCCATGCATTGAGTCTGCCTCGAGTCAGCTACTGAACAATCTCATTCTGACCTTTTCTCCACTTTAAATTATCATTTCATCCACCAGCTTTCAAGACAACATTCATGCATTTTTCATCCTTAATCATGTCCTTGTAGCATGTGCTTTGTAACACCATCTAAAAGCATGCTGAAACTCTTAAAATACCTCATTTTAACTGGAATCATTTGGTGGGATGGGGTGTTTGTGTTTTCAGCTCCGAGTGAAACACCATTCGTTCCTCAAAAACTGGAAATCTTTACCAGTCCTGAAATGCAACCTACAACACCTGGTAACTAATGACATTCGTATAGTTGTGTACTTTGAAAGAATGGATAAAGTGACAAAAAGAATCAGTCATGTGTTGGCCTTTTCAGAATATTTTCAGTAGTAAACATTTCCCTTCATTCTCTACCATGAAATTCTTCAAAGAACTGGGTTATCTGTCCTACTTAGCCTTGTGATAATCCTCGAAGAATTTTCATAATCTTGGTGTCTCTGTATTTTTTTAATATATAACATTATATTAGTTGCAGGTGTATGACATAAAAATTCAGTCTTTGCATACATTATTTTGAAGTATTATTCCCTTTCTTCTTGTTATTCCCTATAGTTCTTTCAAATTTGCCACTGGAAAATAACAGCAAAATTATAGATAATAATTATTTTAAAATACATTCCCTTCAATTAGCATATTTAGATACCACTTGGTCAGACTGTTTTTCTCCAAGTAGCCTAAGTATAAAGAGCACCAAGTAGGCTCTGCAATCCTGGATATGATAAAGAAAGATGAATAAAAGAGTAAAACAACATATATTCTATAATAGAAAATTATTGGAATAATGAAGTTCGTTAACTCCTGGTGAGGTTAGTAGTGAGATATAGAATTAAAGAAGTTCTGAACCTTCCATTCTCTAAATCTCAAATATTTGTGCTTCTCCCGTGCTGTTCAGTAAATCACCTTTTGAGTTCTTAACTGTACCTTGTGTTCTTAAATCCCACAAGGGTCCTCCCTTTCCAGTAAAGTGAACAATGTACCTTCAATTCTCATATAGAATTTAATTTCTTTTGACTCAATCAACACTTATTGAGCACCTACTGTCTATAAAACACAGTGCTGGGCATTCTAGGGATACAAAGAAATAAAAAGCAGTTCTTGCCCTCAGGAAGTTTACAAGTTTACAGTTACAACCTGATTGACCCCTGGGAAATACCATTTATCAAAGCTATATTAAATCTTCTTTCAGCTCCCCTGCAAACTACATCTGTCCCTTCTACACCTAAACGACGCTTCAGGCCCAAAACACCAAGAACTAAACCTGGTAAATAACTGTCTCTTTAACCTTTCAGGATATTTAATTCCAAATAGATAATGTCCATCTACTTATAAAAAGAAACGGTTCTATAGATTAAACATTCTCTGTAAAATTTGGAATTGACTGAAGATGAATAATTAATGCAAAATAACAAGGATCAAACATTTTCAATAAGATCTTATTGAAAATTATGTGAATGATGTTCTTTCTTTCTGGGAAATACTCTTCTTTAATCAAAGTAATACGTAAAGATTTTTTTTAAGTACTACAAGGCTTAGATTGAACAAGAGGAGTCCACTGCCCTACCCTATTCTACCCTTGAGACCCATTCTCCAGTTCTTTAGCATGTTTCTTTTGTATTTACCTCCACATTTCTAAGTAATATGCTGCTGTTTCTTGTTAGATCAATTTTAGTGAATGATGTTCTTGCATGCAAATTTTGGTATAAACATAGAAACAAGTCCTACTGTCACAGTGATATATACTGTAATTTATTTTCCTGGCATGCATCTGAGTTTAAGTGTTATTAGGCAGACAGTTCCTGTTTTCGTTGCCTACTACTATGTTTTCAGTTTTGCACTAGGGCGATGGCTGAGATGCAGAGGACATGACTCTGGCTTTCCAATTGCTTGTATTTTTTTTTTTTTAAGATTATATCATGAACAATGAGCAATGTAAGATTATACAACCTGCTTGTGAAACTGTAATACTGTGTGGAAGCTCAGAAAAAGAAAGTACGAGTTGAGGATGTAAGCCTCAGAATATGTGTAGGGTTTAGAGGAAAAGGAGAGGGGGACAACATATATTATGGCACAGAGTTTGAGGTAAAGGTAGTTTATCAACCTGGATGTGACACTCTTCATTGTCAAAGAGTACACTCAGAATCATGCTCGACAAACCAGACTTTGATTATTCCATTGCTTATTACAATTTTTTTATAGCTATACTATTATGACTAAATTTTAAAATTCTTGCCCCAAACTTTTACTCACTGCATACTTTGTAAACACTGACTAAATATTACAGGATTTTAAAAAGGTCATTCAGCTCCTCTTTGGAGGATTGTTTTTTTTTATTGTCTCTAGAATATTTTAATATATTTTTTTTTCCTTTCCACCACCAGAAAGAACCACAAGTCCTGGAACAATTACATCTAAAATTTCTAAAAGCCCTGAACCTACACGGACAACACTGGGTAACAATATGTCCTTAGTAAATATGTTACTTCATTTCACCACGGAAAGTCCAGTATGCCAGCTTTTAGGTAACATCTCAATCACTGTTCTAATTGGATCATTTCAGCAGTACTAAATTATCTCATAGTGCACATCAACTCCATGACTTTCATGGTTTTGGATAGCTGGCCATGTGGTGGTTGATGTGAACTCAGCATTTAGACATCATCCTGTACCTTGGAGAGCCGTTAAACCACTGATGATTTCTCATCTTCTATGCAACCATTGTTTTTAAAGCTGCGTCTTATACACAGTTCTCCATTTTTTTAAGTAAAGCCCTCAAGTTCAACTTCATTTGGCAAAACAGCTTTCTGTTATGGTGTTAGTAAAAATTTCTTTATGCCATAGATCATAACATTATACCTATCAGTAAATATTAATTTTAAAACATTTCTCTTTTCTGATGCTTAAAGATTTAGATGTGACTGAGAAATGTGAAATAAGGTGCAAAATCATTACACTGGTTTTTGTTTTCTAATCACGGGTTAAAATCACTGTCTTTGGGTAGTTGTGGTGACTAGTGACAATGCTATTTCTCTTGAAATGCTTTTTCAAAAAGATGAAAATTTATTACTGTATTTTCATTAAATGGTGCTCTGTGAAGTATTATTTTAATGGAATCCAAAATCATCCAAGATGACGGGTTTATAGCACTTGAGGTATAGGTTTTCCTTTTGCGGTTTTAGACACTGAAATGACTAATTATTGATTTGTTGATTATTTTGTTTCTTTATTTTTCCAGCTCCCAGTAAAACACAGTTTATTTCTTTGAAACCTAAAATCCCTCTCAGTCCAGAAGTGACACACACCAAACCTGGTAATTACCCTGAGCTTTATTTTGATATTCCAAAAGTAGGGTTGAAAAGTTATTTTATGCCACTCTTTGGAGCAAGAACTTCTGATTTGCATCTTGGTATTTGATATAACTTTCCATGAAAAGAGTGAAAGTGCGATGAAATGATGTCATTTATAGCCAACTCCTCTGATATTATCATAGCATCTCTCTGAGCTGTGTGGTGTTTCATTATGTTCATGACCATCACAGAGAAAGCACAGAAATAGAGTGGTGGGAAGGATTGAGGACTCCCTTGTCTAGGACTGTGAAATAGTTTCCAGTGCCAAAGTTGATTGGAATTCAGATCACACTAAACAGTAGCCTTTCAGCTGAGAAGTGGAGAAGTCTTTCCATCCCCTAAGAACTCTGCCTTGTTGGGGGCCTTCTCAGTTCTCGGGCTGCATGACTAGCAATGGTTGTATTTCCCTAATGTTCTATGGCTTCTTTCTAAATTGGGTCTGATTTCCGAACACTGACTTCTGTTTACTTCTCAGGAGACATTAATGATGTTTTGCTGAAGAAAAGAGGGTTTTTTTTTCTTCTTTTTTTGCAGGGAGGGGTTATTCTGTGTATGTAATTAAAAACAGAGACAATTCCCTGCACAAGGATTGCAGGACATGTTAAATGATCAAATTGTTTTTTCCATCTATCCAGAATCTCTACAACAGTCTGAAATGTTGATTTATGAGATTATATATGGGGAACTTCATCACAACTCATTATTTTCATCAAAACTTTAACCCCTTAGCTCTGGGAAGGATATATTTCTCACTGTAATATGGATTTTTCATTAATGTATATTTACAAGGTAGGATTATTAAAGCAAGAGGTTTTCTGCTTAAGTGGGCATGATTTGTTTTTTGCAAAGACATGGGTAAGGAAGAAAAGCGTAACTGCTCAGAGAGAGAATTCTCATGACTCCTTTTAAAGAGGCAGTGAGATTTCCAGGTGTTGTAGGTGTCAGAGGGAAAGAAATTATGGATTAGGCAAAGGGAGTATAGTTGATGCTGTGACCAGGGGTGAGGTCTCCAAGTCAGAGAAATGGAATGAAGTATTCTAACTCAGAGAGGTTATTAGGAGAAAGAAGCATAGCTAATAAAACTCAAGAGCCCTAGCAGTTTAAATCATAGAACTCTGACAGTCAGCTATCTGAGAGAAGGATTTCACGTACATTTATTTTAAAATTACACCCAGAGGACTTTAGAATAAGGTAGTAACTCTTACATTTAAGCTGTATTTTGAATAGGGACCTATTACCAAGCAGCTCGAGAAATATTACTCTATGTTTGGGTCACCAACTTTTTATTTATTTATTTTTGAATTTTATTTTTTTATACAGCAGGTTCTTATTAGTTATCCATTTTATACATATTAGTGTATATATGTCAATCCCAATCTCCCAATTCATCCCACCACCACCCCCTGCCATTTGGGGTCACCAACTTTAAGTAAATGTTTTTCCAATCTAATTATTTCTGTTGTTACAAGGTAACATTTGAAAACATCAAAAAATGTCTCCTAATGTTTATTACCATTTATTCATGATAAGCTATATTATTACTTTTAGTGGTTTCTGGGGGAATAAAATGTTTCTGAGAGGAAATTCATTAATACAAATCAAGGTGGGAGAGTGTGTTCTTATCACTCTAAGGTATTTGAGCAAAGAGATTTCTTAATTTGACATTTCCCTTTAAAATGGGGGAAATCATTTGGAAGCTAATGGGTTTATATTCCTTTGATTTCTACCTTCTAATCACCTAAGAATAGCCACACTCTTCCCCTAACAGCAAGTATCACCACTTCAGAATCTGTGCCTAAACTTAAGCTAACTCGTGTTGACTTTGAGTGGCCTGAGGCAACATAGGGTGATGACTGGTTCTCTATAAACCATTGCTTGGGTTTTAGCTTTTTAAAATGTATTTATTTTATGGCAACCACCACTATAGCTCTGCTAAATACTTCTTCTCCTGCCAAGGTTCAAGAGAGCAAATAAACCACCAAAAGCTTTTTGATTTGAGTCATTCATTGCCTTTCTCAGCCCTCTCCTCACACTCTCCTGTTTTTCTGTTTCACTTTCCATACAGGCTGCTTTTCCTTTGGTTTTCCTTTGTGGTTAAGCTAACGAGTAAAAACCCACATTGGTTTTGGTTTGTTTTATAAGCAGAATCCAGCACTTTCTTGAAAATCCCAGACATCTACCGTGTCCCAACTTGTCTGCCTCATCCAATAAGAATTGTTTCCTTCATAGTTAATTATTAAGATTGTAATGACGTTCGGCTCTTCAAGCTTTTAACGATCTGAAAAAAAGGGAGAGACCTCCGATTACAGCTGTTTGTTGTATGCATTTCTCTGACACGGTGGACAGAATAGTAAATTGTACTCATTGCTAGCCACAAATCCATGAGAGGGTCTTAGTTTTCTTTGTTTTGTGCTGAGGTGAGTGGTATAGTTATTTGCATGCCACTCAGCTTTTTTTATGGAACATTTTTGCACCTTTATCGGTAATACCTTAAGGCTATGAAATAGAGGAAGTCTTATCAGAAGATGTATTTACTTTTAATAAACACTGACTTTAATATTTTTATATTCAGGTGAATTGGAAGCTTAATTGATGGGGCTCCATACCTATTTGGCCTCAGTCTCAGGACCTAAAAAATGCTGATTTTTCTTTATAAAATTCAAAAGACAGCATTCTTTGATCTTTGTGAAAGCTAAAAGGTGCTACAAGTACCAAATCTTACTTTTTCACACTTTTAGAAGGCAACTTTGTAGAAATTAAAACCCGAATTACAACTCCAAAGTTTCAAGAGAATTTTTGTTTTTTGCTATTTTCAGATGTGAATGCTTTTTGATACTGTATTTGATTACTGATATCTACTGTTTATTTTCCCTTTCTCCTGTAGACGCTGACATTTAGCCACGCCCCCTCCCCCTCCCACACACACATTTTTTTACTTTGCCTAGTGTACTTCTATCTCGTACATCACTGCAGCTCTGCCATTCATCTGTTATAATCTATTTCTGACAAGTTCTTGAGAAATCAGAATTCTTTTTTTTTGGCCACAGACATTCTAATGAATGATGCTACGTTTCAGTAACACCTTGTGCTATTATGCCTTGCGTTCAGAATAAATGAAAATTCTCTATCCTAATTATTTATTATTATATTTTCTTTGTTAGTTGCTAAAGAGTCACTACATGCTTCCCCAAAACCTTCCATATCCCCTAGTCCAGAAATATCAGAGATAACCCTGGTAAATGTACTATAAGGAATACGTAAGTGCAAAATGATTTAAGTTCTGTTAAGCTGGTCAGTAGGTGCCATATTAATTGGTTTCTTTCTGTAAGAAAAAAAAAGTCAAAGCATATTCACTTTGTTTTGTATTTCAACAACTGATTTCCTTTTTTATTTTCTTCTTGAAAGAAAAGAATTCTTTTTGTTCTACAGAATAGGAAACCTCTATTGGATGATCTTCTTTTAAAAAACCCAAATAGACTTTTTAACCAAACTATATTCAGCATGAGGTATAATTTATTTACTGCTAATCTGAATGGCATTGGAGAATTTATCTGTCAGAATATTTATATAATATTGTTATTCAATTTATTCAGCATTTGATGAAATCTGAGACTACTTTCTGACTTCTATTGATTTGATAATTTAAATGGAATAAATTTC
Organism: Monodon monoceros; assembly: GCF_005190385.1. Lineage (NCBI taxonomy): Eukaryota > Metazoa > Chordata > Mammalia > Artiodactyla > Monodontidae > Monodon > Monodon monoceros. The sequence goes on along the minus strand of NW_021703767.1, from coordinate 48,232,014 downwards.
ATGTGTAAATCAATTTGTTCACCAGCAATAGATACTAGTAAATACGGGGAACACCGTATGAACACTTGTGGCCCCTTTTAGACTGTAAGTTCCATTCCTATTTTTTGTGAAAGAATATCAGATCCAGTCAGGCTGAAAATCATCCCAAACTAACAGAGCTCAGGCACGGTCACAGGTCTGATGGGTCTGTTGCCTCTTCCCATTTTCTTGGGTGAAACCGACTGTCCTGCATGAAAATAAAATGGCAGGTGAACAACCTCTGAGAGGCTACACTGACTTCCTTTAATATCTCCTCAGGCACGAGGAGCAGTAGTGGGGAAAATAGCTAAAAATCAACAACAAAAATTAGAATTCTCTATTCTTTCTTCTGTTGTGGTTTGTGGAGAGGCTGCAGGCTGATTGAGCTTTATTTCATAAGCCAATAGAACCTGATGGTTCACCAATGAGAGAACACTTATTATGGTAAAGGACCTTTAATTTCTAGCTTAAATGGTGCTCATCAGCATCCCCTTTGATAATACTTGCTTTTATTGCAGCCCTGGAACCTGAGACTCCACCACCATCACAGCCGCCAATAGGTAATGAAGTTTGCTTTAGTGAGTGAAAAAGAATTCTCTTTCTTTCACACCCTCTATGTTCAACTTTGTGCTTAGCTTTGGCTTTTCAAAAAATTATTTCTTTGTTGTCCTTCAGATCTTTCTTTCAGCCATTTTCACCAGAAGATAAACTCCCTGCCTGTGCTGAAGTGGAAGCTCTGAGACAGCCATGAAAGCCATACTGATTTTGATTTGTCACATTCCTTGTTGTCCCTCCTTGTATTTGAGCACCATGTCCTGAGCTTGTTTTAACCTGGTTATTTCCCATAGAGGACCATGGCTTCCCCAGGACATATTTGTGCTTTCACTTTTAGAGGTGTTTTTCTTACTTTCAAAACTCTAACATTTGCAGACTTTCTTGAAAAGCATTATGGTCTTTCCAGATCTAAATATCCTGATGTGTCACTAGGAAATTCATTAAATGAGAGAAATATAAAAATTCACCCCAGTCTATGTAGCTTCTTTTCCTTCAAGAGAGCAAAAACTGTTCTGCTAGTGCTGTCTTAGCCAGTTATTCACATTTTCCTTCATAACATGAGTTGTTGGTTACTTTATTGCATTTACATCTTCCAAATGAGAGTCATGCCTTTTTTTTTTTCCATTTCTCTTTCCAAACTTAACTGACCAGCTGCGTTTTTGTTCATTTTGTCTAAAAACACAGGAATCTATTTACATAAAAAAGGAATTTCTTATATGGATAAAAGTTTCACCATTTATGATTGCTCAACTTAGTACTTAAAAATTAAGCATTTTTCGTATTTTACTAAAGTTCATCATCTTTCCGTTGATTTTGATTCCTTCTTGATCATTTTTCGTGCAGTCTTAGAACCTGGAACACTGGGAACTAAACCTTCAACAACAACATTAGGTAATGCAGTGAGTGACCTACCTTTTTTTCCTTTTCCTGACTGCTGGCATCTTTATTAACAGGCTCACATTAATGGATTTGTTCATTAATGTCCATTTGTGTGTGTGTGTTCTCTATTCCTTTGGAGAAAAATTTTAAATCCTATAGTCTAAAAATTATATCTCATTCCTTAAAAGTTGCCTTCCCTGAAATAATTTGAGAATTCAAAGCCTTTTTGCACATGTTACTGATTTACAGATTTTTTTTTTTATTGGAGTATAATTGCTTTACAATGTTGTGTTAGTTTCTGCTGTACACTGAAGTGAAGCAGCTATATATGTATCAGTATACATATATCCCCTCCCCCTTGGACCTCCCTCCCACCCCACCCCCCTTCCCACCCATCTAGGTCATCACAGAGCACCAAGCCGAGCTCCCTGTGTTGTACAGCAGCTTCCCACTGGCTATCTACTTTACACATAGTAGTGTATTTATGTCCGACCTAATCTCCCAATTCATCCCACCCTCCCTTTCCCCCACCCCACCCCATGTTGATTTGCAGATTTTTAAATGCTAAGCGAAAAACATTTCCTTTTGAATCTTAGGCCAAATAAATTTTAGTTTTTATCCCTAGTGGCTTCTACAAGTAACTTTTCTCATGTTCCTGTTAAACATATACCTTCAAAAATTGAATGAGACCGTCTTCTCCAAGCTGTACAAAGTTCTGAATTTTCCACCTCAGAATAGAGAGATCTTTTGAACAGTTATTTATAAATATTTGGCAAAAAATAAAATAAAAATCCATTATTCAAGACCTCATTTAACTGGGTAAATAATGATAGAAAGTGGCAAACAGAAGGATACATATCTGCAATAAATCAAAGGGCTTAAATGTGCTTCTAAGATACACGTAGTATTGATGGTCAGTTTGTAGGGCCACCTTTTGTGTGTTAACTAGCTGATTTTCTTTCTTCAGCTCCACCAAAGACCAAACGACCAGGTCGTCGTCCCCGCCCTAAAACCACACCTAGTCCAGATGTGCCCAAGTCCAAACCTGGTAAATGTGATGTTCAGGGTTCCAATTAACATAGAAAGTGGAATATGGTAGTTTCTGATATAGTAGCTACCTACCGCCTAAATAGCTGGGCTTTAGGAACCAGTGTAGTTGATTTTTATATTTAAGGATCTATACTTTCTAAATTCACGTTTTATGAATACGTTTATATTTTTATTTGTAGTTATTAAGTATACACAGCAGTAAGCTGGGCCACTAAGTGGATCGTTAAAGTAGGGCACCGTAAAACTTTTACGTAAGATGTGTATTCATGGCAGATGAGATGTGGGAAAGCAATAGGGAGAAGAGGGGCAAATGGGAAAAATAAAAAGGAAAATCACATTCAAAAAAAGTACACGGTTTAAGCAAAGATGGAAGAGTAATGTTTCCTTCCTCAAGATGCCACTTCTTGACATAATTAGTATTTTTGGTTTTTTGCCTCTGTAGCTCTGGAACCTGCTACGGTACAACTGGAGCCCTTGGTGCCCACAGTTGGTAATTCTGGTCTCCTCCAATTGCTTTCCCAGGTTGTCACTTTTGCTTTTCCTGCTCTCTGCCCAGGCATGACTGCAATTCTATACACAGTGTCACAGTTTTGTTCCATGCTTTCCCTCACCTTTCCTATCTGGGTCTGAAGAGCCTGAAGATAGGAAACTTCTAGAAGAATTCTGTATGCTAATTCAGGGAAAGTCCATGGTTTTGAACACAACTTCCTGGTTTTCTAGAAACTCTCTGTCCTCCCATGATGTGTCCTCGTGTAGAGAAAGCCATCTACTCTTTCTCAGGGACTTCCGTGCTCATCCTGGACTTGGCAAATGGCAATGTTTTATTCCAGTGTCATGATTACCATTTCATTGCTTTACTCATTCAACTTGTAAGACTTTCTCCCTCTTAAACAGCTGCATGAAATAATGGCTCCTTCAGCTTTTCTGTTTCTCTGGGGAATTTTTTTGAGTATGTTTTGATAACCAAAGTCACACACACTGTTCTTTGTCTAGGGTCCAAGATAAAAATAGTATGGTGTTTGTAACTTGAGAATATTAAAAGTCTCCAGCTGGTTTTATTGTTTTCAGTCCTAATGCTGTTTTGATTATAATTATTTCATTATAATTTCTCAGCATTCACAATAAATCTATCACTGGTTTACTTTAGAAAATTCCAGAAATAAATAGCCATGTAACATGCTGTATAATTTCAAGTATCTATGGGTTACTTTCCTGATTTCCTACTAAGCAAGTTTCAAATTTCTACCTTACTGTTTTTATACTGGGGAAAAGAAAAAAAAACCTATCCAGTAAGAAACAGAACTATTATACTTGTCATTTTAAAAATTACTTATACAGAAAAAAGTCTTCTTATAGTTCTCCTTACTTTTGTTGAGAGACACATTTTGAACATTTCCTGAAGGTTTTTTTCTTTCAGAAAAATCAGTAGGAATGGACACATTTCCCACCCTTCCCACCCCAGGAATTAATTTTGTTGTATATTCACTGAATTTATATAGTATCTTTGCTTGAGCATATGTGTCCTTAATTATTGACAGTTACAGCTGTGACCTTAATACTTTTTTCTTTAGCGTCGAAACCATCCGAAAGACCTAAAACTACACGTAGACCAGATGTACCTCAAATCCAGCCTGGTAATCTCTACTTTCAGTGTCTTAATCTATAACCAGGAAAACGGTGTGTAAGTAGCGCTAATCTTGACATTCACAGCTCTGACATGACACTAATTATAGCACCTTTTTCCTTCAGATTCAAAATCACCAAAGCAATTACTTCCTAAACCCAAAACCACAGCAAAACCAGATACGCCACCACCTAAATCCGGTAAAGAATTTCCAGTGCTTCGGCTTAAGAAGCTTTTTCTCTGGGGATGTTGCTGAAGATGCTTGCAGTTTGTCACACCATAAAAGCATAGAAACCCAAGTACCATGGTTTTTTTGTTCGTTATCTTCTCAAAGTAGCCACACGTGTGTTTCATGTGTTCAATGAACAAATTAATGTTTGGGAAATTAATTTTATATCAGATTGTCTGACAGATTCCACTCTTAAAGCATTTTTAGGTTCTGTCTTCTCAATTCGGGTTTGTAATGAATAGAAGCCTGGTTTTTCTGTATCTGGAGCATTTTTGAAAGTGATTTTAGCAGCTGCCACTAGGGAGGCTGACCCTGTGTTCTTCCTTTATAGGCACATGGAGATTGGCTTTCTCTAAAATACGTTATTGGCTCTTCAAATGGTACCTATGAACTAAGTGATTTTCTACTAAATAAGAAGATATTATATAATAGTTCTGAAAATTCAATTGTTTTCCAAGTGACATTTTCTCCTAAGATGCCAATTAGTATAAAATTCTAATTTACTGAGAGCATCTCTCATAATAAATAAGTCTCTCAAGGAGGCAATTTATATCAGCTTAGAATAAACCAAGTTCTGTGTCCTGTGAATTAAGCATCAATGAGAACCTAAAAGTCTAGCTTTCCTTAGTTTTGTTTCTTATATCTGTTTATTTTTTATGGTGCAGTCTTTGAGCCTGTTACATTTGAGAATGAAGCGCCCTCCACAACCATAGGTAACGATGGATGTCTTCCCTCTTGGTCAATGTTTCTCTGAACTTGCCCCTCTCATTTCTGTCACTGTCTGTAGTCTCTTGTGTAAACAATTGTCATTCATCCTCTTTTTCATTCATTCCCCAAAATTGTTTACTATTTTCAACAAGGACCTTTTTAATATAATTAGGCATTCTTACAGCTGCCGCTCAGCTTACAATCCCTGAATGTTTTTTGTTCTTTGATCATCTTCAGAGATAGTCAGATTGCTTGCAGCACTTGATGTTGGCAAGAGTTACAGGTGCTCTCTCCATCCATCATTCAAACCAGGACATTTTTGAAATCTCTGCTTTTATGTATGTATAATTTATGATGTGGGAGAGGAACAATGAAAAAGCTGGTTGGAGCTTGAGAAAATACAAATTGTCTCTTTCTCGCAAAAGTCCTTTCTTCTTGATTCCATAATGTTCAAATGCAACTGGACCTTTCTGTTGATAAATCCGTCCTGTGGTGTTGAATTCCAAACAAAATAGGGATTTTCCTCTTTTGTTTGAAGGCAATCAGCTTTGAATATTGTTTTGTCCTGTGGTTCTCACTTTCTATCTCTTCCGGATGCCATGTTTTCCTTTCGTTCAGAAGATGTTCTCAGATGTGGCTTAAACCAACTCTGTGCTATGTTATCTTGGACAGTCAGCAAAAGGCAATCTCCATATAAATGCTTACAGAGTTTTTGGTGATACGATATTTTAATGTTACATTTAATCTTATGGACTTGAAAAATAGAGACACTATTTTAAAACCAAGAAGTCATAAGTCTTAATTTTATACCAATGTGTAATTCAATCATTTCAGAATATTAGAGAATTAGAGGAATCCTGTTTATTCAGACAAAAGTTGAATTATTACTTTTTAGACCTTTTTCTTAATCATCTCTGTTCCTCACTTGAATAGTTATCTCCCAAGTATCCATTTGAAATAAATGAATAAATAAGGACAAATTGTAGCAAAGAGTATCACCTTTATTGTGGAGAAAGGGCACAAGGTTATCTTTTGCATAACTGTCACAGATCTCCAATAATCAGACTGATTAAGAACATTTTTAAAAATCCTCACCACTACCACCATTTCTCAAAAAAATATATTAATAATGGTGGTGAAAACCTTTCAAATACTAACAGAAGTTTTCATAATAATTTTTCAGAGTAATTTAAAATACATATCAGACAGCTAAGAGATTTTTTTGGAGCCAAGTTTCCGATACAGCTGCAATCATATAATTAAACACCAAAAAACCTACTTTTCATTGGCCTCACAGGGATGCAAAGTGCAAGGGGTATGGCTGTTTTGTGAGATAAATGGGTACCAGAGTACAGCCAGTTATTACAGAACAAATACTCTTTTTCCAGAGTTCATAAATGCTTTTTAAACATTACAGGATTAAAAGGATTCATTTTCAAGATAATTTTGTTTCTTTTCCTATGTTTCTTAAACCTCCATTGTTTATTGTATTGCTTTTGGTCAGTTCCTGCCAGAGACATTGAACCTGTAACTCTGAGAACTGAGGCTCCTTGGACAACATTAGGTAATGACCTTTGATGTCTTCAGGCAAGAGCATTTTCTGTTCATGGTCCAGTCAATTCCATTACTATGTTGGTCAAAGGGTTTTCTCTTCTGTAAGATTTTTTCATCATCCCTTTTTGTCACTCAGCTATATTCTTTCATTTTGAACATATTGAAGATGTTTAAAATAAGTCACTTGGTTAGAATATAAGCATCTCTGAAGCTAGTGCAGAGTATCTATCACCCACATTATCCAGCTTTCTTAAAGCTTTACAGAGCCAGTGGTTCTGCTGAATTCCAAACGCAGTTAGGAGTCTCTGCCCTATAAACATCAGGTATAATTCTGTGGCCATCAAAAGAAAGTTGTTTTAAGATATTCCAGGCATTTTTATGGTCTACCAATGATTTTAAGAAATGAGATGTGTTTAGTCTAATAATGTTTAATGGGATGTATGCCTAAACCAAGTCATTTCTAAATATAATCTCCCCAGAGCAGGTGAGCCTGTGTCCCTCTCTAATGCGATGTAGACATGCTGTGCTTCTGACGTCCCTTGGATCAGGGTTCTCTTTGAAAATCTGATACCAGCAATAACAGTAAAGTTTTCAGATAATTAAAATAATGTTATATGTTCTTTCTCAAAAGAACTGTCGGCAGACAACCCCCCACAACTTTTTTTTGGCATATGGATGACAAAGAAAATTCCAAACCCCAGAGACAGATTTCTCAAGACTCCAGAAAATCTAGCAAAATTTTATAAAACCTAGAGCCATGTATCATCCTTTTTTTCTGGAGTCATAAGACAACATTAACCAGTTTCCTTTCTTCAGCTCCAAAAACATCACAAAGAACAAGAAAACGTCGTCCACGTCCACGTCCCAAACATAAAACCACGCCGAGCCCAGAGACACCTCAGGCCAAACTAGGTAAATATGTGGTTCCTGGTACCTGTGGAACCTTGTTGGATGTGATACTGTGGTGGGAGTGTAACTCGCTGCCTAGTAACCCTGTGATCCTTCAGGATGGATGCCCAAGTTACAAGTGCTCTAGTCAATTCATGTGACTTCCTCACGCTACTTAGTATCTTCTTGGTACCTTGTATTTTATTTGCTTCTCTCACCATTCGATTACATTTTCTCTTTGATTCTGGCTCTGCAAAAACGTATCTAGTATCTAGCCTATTTAGTTCAATTAGTCTCATATTTAATGAACTGCCACATTAGCATTTGTGAGGAACAGTTTAGAAATAACAAGGGACTTGGCTTCATTGAGGGAGGAAGCTGCTCTTGTGTGAAACTGTTCATATACGGATAGAAAGGAAAATGGGCAAAAGCAACATATTTATTGAGTTTTACCAACTGTTAGTTAATTCTTAGAGAAGTGAAAGATCCATGGGGGTGATAAGTGTCATGTGGACCTTGAAATGTGTATAGTTTGTAGATTTGTTGGAGGGATGAGCAGGAATAACAAACAGAAGCTGGAAGGTGCCATATGTGTGGATGACAGCAGAAGGATAGGACTTGGAAGTAGAACTTGATTGTGAGAAAGGAGAAGTGCAATGTTTACTTGGCTGGTGCTCAGAAATTGTGGTCAGCAGTGCTACTTTTAGATGGGTCTGTGAAGAGGACCTGAGTGCCTGACTTCAATGATTGGATTTGAGCCACTTGGCTGCAGCATACTCTCCAGTCAGCCCTTTTCTGTCCTGATAACAGAGAGATGAACTGACAAGTTTTGTAGACTGAATGACCCTTTGTATCTTGCTCTTTTATATGGCTTTGTTTGGACAGAGGTCTTGGTCTTTTTCCAAAGTGGACTCTTAACAAAAAGGAGCGTTGTCTGTTTTGGTTATTCATTACCAATATCTGCTTAAATATATCAACAATTGTATCTATCATGACATAGATGTAATTGTTTGTTTTCCAGTATATTGTGTTATAAATTATACTTTCACATTCTTTTCTTACAGTTGTTAACCGTAATGTTTTTAGACAGATGCCTAAAGATTCTTCTAAGCAGAGTTTTCCATTATATTATCAGATGATATAAAAAGCAATACTTGTAGGTAACCATGTAGGGATAATAAGGGTATAACCATTTCATGATATCATATATCTTTGTACCCTCACCTTGGAACTTTGAAAATTTTGCTTTCTGGCCGTAGAACCACACTACCCTAGTGAAGTTCATTTTCAAGAGAGTTTGGTGACTTTTCTTATGTGTTTAACAATTCTTTTTTTTAATTGCTTTCGATCATTTCTTGCTACAGACCTTGAACCTGTTACTACTGGGACATCTTTAGGTAATGATCCTGTACATCCTTCAGCAAGTGCTTTCTTTACTTGTTGTCAGACTTATCTATGTTCTGTAGAGACAATGATGTCATAATTTATTGTCATCCTATTGCTGTGTTCATCTTAAAATATAAAAGGCTTTCTTTCTAACATTAATGTGTATAAACTTTAATTCAACACATCTATTTGCTGCATCTCCCAGCTTGTAATTGCATCATGTCAATCTGAGTCTCTGTTTAAATAGTACTGTTTGTTAGAGCTGGGGGCTAAATGTGATTCTCCATATATTCTTTATTTAGACCACCAATATAGTGTCAATTATGATACCATGAAGTTTCTTTAAGCATCTTACTTTCTATATTTCAAATTCTACATAACTTTTTCTTTTTGCTTTATTGATGTTGCACCTAATTTTGTGTAGTTATTTTAGTAAATTACCAAGTGGAAAATTTGCCCAAGACTAGTTGTTTTAAATTATAAGTGAATAGTGTAGGATGGTTTGAACTTCTTTCATGCTTTCACAGTTTAGCGTGATTTCTCATTAGGGATGCTTTCAAAAAAATGATAGTCCCTCATCTTCATTTCTTAAGCATAATTGTAATATAATTTTTAATCTCTAGAGAATTCTCAATTATGAAAGAAAACCTGTTAATATATTAAAGGATAAAATTTCAAACCAAAGTAACAAAGGTGTCTCCACTCAAAAGAACTCTGGCCAGTTTTAGAAGGCTTAGAGCCCGGTTATATCATCCTATTCAGAGGTAATGGAGTCAACAGCACTATAATAATCCTAACTTTTCTTCCTTCAGCTCTAACAACAACAAAGAGACCCCGTCGTCCACGTCCCAAACCTAAAACCACGCCCCATCCAGAAGTACCTCAGACCACACTGGGTAAATATGCAGTTTCTGGTTTAAGGAATCCAAGCATTCTACCCCAGCTGGGACCCTGAGTTCTGTGCACATAATCGGTACATGCCTTATATATCTCTTAAGAGTAAACACTATTCTTCTTATTAATCCCTTCTATATCCCCATAACCATATTAGCACCTGTGAGACAAATCAGAAGTAGGAATTATGCTTTATTTCCCAAACATTTTGTACTATAGTTGTAAACAAAAGCTGTTCCTGCATAAACAGGTAGAAAATAACATAGGGCAGCATGTTTATACAAATGTAAAATAATTTCTGAAATAGTACAAATGATATATGCTAGAAATATAGTAAATATTTGGAGCAGGAAAAGATCCAGGATAATTAGGGGAAAGAATCAGTGCAGAATTTGGATAAGTGAAGGGTTGAGGGAACAAAGGCTGATAAACAGGGAATGTGGTGAAGGAAGCTGGTGACCAGACAGAGGATGACTTGTTGATAACACTCCTGTTGAATGGGCCTCTATAGGATGAAATAAAGGGGACTGGGATGTCTACTCGAGAGCTTAAGTTTGATCCAGTGGGCTTCACTGATCCTTACTTCTACACAGGACCATGCTTTTTCTATTCTTAGAACTGAAGATGCTTCGTTTAATATGATACCACAAACTGAGAGGTTGTTCCTCACCTTATCATATTAAATGCCACTCTCTTCACTAAGGACTTAGCGAGTATGGTCTCAGCTTCTTTTTGGCTCTCTGTTCTATGTGTGGTGGGCAGACCCTAGGGTGAAGCCCTACTCCCCACCGCCTCTACCTCTCACCTCCCACCCCTATAGTTCCTGCCTCTTGGTTTTAAACTTTTGTGTAATCCATCCTTGCCCTTCCCTTTTCCCCTTCGAAGCATTATTTTTACTGTTAAGATGAATTTTCTGACATTTCATTCACTCACAAAAATCTCTTTGATTTCTTTTCTTACTTTTGATCAGTTCCTGCCACAATCCCTGAACCAGTTACTCTTAGGACCGAGGCTCCAGGGACGACCGTAGGTAATGACACATTATGTCCATAAGCATCTGCTCCTACTCATTTCAGACCCATTTCGCCACTGTCATAACCACAAGACTCTGTGTCATCCTCTGTTGTCATTCAGTTACTTCCTAATATATTGAAGAGTATTAAAACAACTCATTTGTTATTCAAAGAATCAAGTATGAACTTAGCTTAGTATACATATCTGTAAGGCAATGCGTTTGAATTTGTGGCATCTCATCCCTATGTAACCTTTTAATCACATTCTGTGTTACTGAGTTTCAGACACAATCAATGGGGGTTAGGGGTGGGCGTGTCTGTCCTTGATCCAAACTGAGTACAGTGTCACAGCCATTATGGTGTGACGTAATTCTTATGCAGATCTAAATTCCTATATTTTTTACTACGTGCGCGATTTTGTTTTTATTTTGCCATTTTAGATAATGATAGCCTTTTTTCAGTAAGGAGTGAAATAGAAAATATGTCCAAGGCTAGTAAATTGAAGTTACCAGCACCATCATTAGTGTAAAGTCACCCTACCCCTTCCCCACCATCACAATAATTCAGTAGGTTTTTGGAAATTTTTTCATTCCAAAATCCCTTCTGAGAATATCCTTGATATATCAACTCAGGTTTCTGTGTGATTTTTGTTTTTCACAGTAATATAAGTGATAAAAAGAGGCAATCATCAAATACGGACAAATGTTTCAAACTCAAAAGAAAAATTTCCTGCAATTCAAGAAATTATAACAACGATAATCCTATCCACAGCTTCTGGAACTAAAAACACTCTATTAACCTGAAGTTTTTTTCCTTTATCCCCCAAAGTGCCTCAGCGAACTCATCATCCACATCCCAAATCTAAAACCACACGGAATCCTGAAACACCTCAGACTGAACTGGGTAAATGTGTAGATCCTGGTTGAGGAATCCTGCAGCCCATCCCTGTGAGGTCTAGAGAAAGTGAAGGGGCAAGTCAGGGCCAGTGGCCACTTTCACTCCAGAGCAGGCAACCAGAACACAGTCGGACAGGTCTTAGGAGGTAGCCAAATTCCTTCCCCTTTGTGAATTAGAATCTTCTCTCTAAATGTCTATTTCATTGGCTTCTCATTCAATTCTATCCATCCTTTATATATTGAATGTGTGTAGTGGACTGAAACAGCTATAGGTCAAACATATATTTGGGCGAATAGACTATTTCTTGGTAACTATTAAAGTTGTATAAGTCATAGTACAGATCTAAGGCAGGAGTTAGCAAATATTTTCTATAAAGGGCAAGATAGTAAATATTTGGGGCTTTGTGGCCTCAGTAATCTCTGATGTATAGTTTTCTTTTTTCCCTTTTTTTTTTAAACAATCACTTAAAAATGGAAATGGGCTATATGAAAACAAGCCATGGGCAACGTTTGGCCTATGGGCCATAGTTTGTGAACCCCTGGTTTAAAGAAACAGTCAGGGTGGGCCAGAATAGTTAGGAAGGGCTTGAGCATTGAAATCACTATAGATTTGGATGGCTGGGGCGCGAGAGGGTGGGGTGAAGAAGTTCAGAAGACAGGACCTGTGTGGAGGCCAGCGAGAGGAGACAGAGGCTTCTCGGACCAGTGAAGGCTGTCAGCTTCTAGGTGCTGATCAGAGCATTTTATTGAAGCTGCTGTAGCTAAATGGGCTCAAAGGACCAGCTGAAAAGGAATTTTTACTCTTGGACTTAGGAGTTTGGGTTTCATGTAAGAATCATCACTATCCATACATGGTAGGCTTTCCTGGGCATGAGACAGAAGGATACAGCTGAACCACAGGCTGAATGGCTACCCTTTATCTTGCTCTCTTAAGTACCCCAGTTGGGCAAAGCTTGTTGTCTCTTTCCAAAGATGAGTTTCTAGCAAGTTGGGGAGGGTCTACTTTGGCACATTACCTAGACTAGGATCATCACAGAATGAGAAACTTCAGGGACACTTCTCAGGGACAGTTATCTGAGTACAGAGACAATCCTTCCTGAGTGATAAACTGGTACCCGAGTGCAGACACACCATATCCCTCTGAGACTGTATAAATGTTTAACATTTTTTATTATTATTTTTGGTCAGTTCCTGCCACAGTCCTTGAAGCAGTTGCTCCTATCAAAGAGGCTCCAGGGACAGCATTCGGTAATGCCACTTTCTGACCTTCAGCAAGCACTTTTTCTGCTCAGTGTCAAACTTCTGCCCATTCCCCTCTGTTGCCATTTAGTTACATTCTTTATCTTGTGAGTTAAATGTGCATAAAGCAAGTTACTTCTTATTCTAAAGAGAGTCATCCCTGGATCTAGTTTGGGATATCTTCCTGCCCTGTAACTTAGTTAAAATTTTTTTCAGTTAAAATTTTTTTCAAGCCAGTTTGCTTTTAGCGCAACCAGAGTTCTCTGTTAAGGTAAATTTCATGTATTTATAAGAGTGCCTGATCCTGATCTATGCTAACCAGGCTGTGACAGGGAAGTTTCTTTATACATCCTTTATACACCTGCCTTTTTTATCTGCCTGTTTTTTTGTTTTTTTTTTTTTTGCGGTTCGCGGGCCTCTCACTGTTGTGGCCTCTCCCGTTGCGGAGCACAGGCTCCGGACGCGCAGGCTCAGCGGCCATGGCTCACGGGCCCAGCCGCTCCGCGGCACGTGGGATCCTCCCGGACCGGGGCATGAACCCGTGTCCCCTGCATCAGCAGGCGGACTCTCAACCATTGCGCCACCAGGGAAGCCCTATCTGCCTGTTTTTTTTTGTTGTTTTGTTAACATTTGGGTAATATGTTTTTAGTGAATTGTCTAACAGATAATGTGATCAAGGCTAATAAGTTTAAATAGCAAGCCCCATCCTTAAGGTGAATCTGACTCCCCCTTAATCTCCACCATAGTTTAGAAATGATTCTTAACCTTTTTAATGCAGTCAGGGGACTCTAGGAGAATGTGTTAAAAGATACCAATCTTGACTCTCTGAATTAATAATTCATTTTAATGTGTCAACTTTGTCCCCAAAGTATCTTCAATAACAAAGGAAGATACAGTAGCATAGTAGGGCCAAACTTTTCACACTAGAAAGAAACATTTCCTGAAACCGAAGAAAATCTATCAAGCTTTGGAAAACCTAAAGAAGATTCTGTTCAAAAACCTGTAAGTTGCAGAAGCTTTAAAGTAACAGAAATTTATCTTTTTCTACTTCCAAAAACATCCCAGCGGACATGTCATTCACAACCCAAACTTAAAACCACTCCAAGTTCAGATGCAGCAGCGATCACACCAGACAAAAGCAGGGCCCTTGGCTTAAGGAGCCTGGCAGCCTGTCACTGGTTGAAAATGTAAACCCATATACCCCCTAGTGAGGGAATCATGCCCCTTCAGAACTGGCGAGGAGTTCATGTTTGGAAGAGACATAACCTTCTCTCCAATTCTGGATAGTAAGGGACATGCTATACTTCTCAGTCTGCAGGTTAGTTGAGCACAAACGCTTTTCTTGTGTGAAAATCCTAGAGGATGAAAACAGGGCAGGGTGTTTTTGCAAATTCAAGATTTTTCTTAGGTACACAAACATTAAGTGTAGACTGATTATAGTGGCTCTTTTTTTTAAATGGAAATATATATATATTATTTTTTAACTCACATATAATCCAAAATGGGTGCTTTTGATCTTTAGTTCTTCCCTAACTGGTGATGGAGGGACCCCAAATTCTCTCATCTCATACATCTATAGCAAGTCTTAAAGAAGGGAAAAATCGACGTGGGCTTCAGTAGAGCAGAGAAGGAGTTTGGGCCTTGACGTCACATCCGAATTTGCACAAGTGGATAGGTGAGAGTGAACAAGATGAAAACATAGGATATATAGAGAGGCAACCAGAGGGGGCAGAGTCCCTGCTTCTTCTAAGTGCCAGGCAAAACATTTTTGTTGGTGATGATGCATTTGAATGACACTAGTTGAATAAGGCTAGTATTGTTCTTAATGAGCATCAGAAGTCTCTTCTTCCCGAACTTGGATAGTTTTCCCTGTACTGAGAGTGGACAGGTGCTTTACTGGTTGCCACAGACTAAGAAGTTGCCTCTTACCTAGTCTTCTTGTCTGGACAGAAGTCACAAGATCTTTCCAAAGCTGAGTTCTCAGCAAGATTATCAGAACAGTTTTTGGCTATTTGTGTAATGGCTGCTTGGTTATTTAGGAACTTTTTCTGCAACCATAATTTGATAAACGTAGTAGATATTTTCTTTATTCAGCATCCACAGAAGTACAGGTTAGTTTTTCACGTGCTTCTTGAGGGTTGTTAGAAACATATTTAAGTAAAAGCCTAACAATATCCTAAAGTCTACCATAGCAGACTCAGATATTCAAGCACTAACTACAGGAACTGTTTCCCTTTTGTGGTGCTAAACAGAGACCAAAGGTAATGACTGTCTCATGAGATGAAGAAGTCCCTAACTACAGTTTGGCCAAGTCTGAGCACAACAATTGATTTCCCTTTCTATTAGTCTGCTGGGGCTGCTGTAACAAAATACCACAGACTGGGTGGCTTAAACAACAGAAATCTATTTCTCACAGCTATGGAGGCTGGAAGTCTAAGATCAAGGTATCAGCAGGTTTAATATGTCCTGAGGTCCCTCTCCTTGGCTTGCAGATGGCTACCATCTTATTGTGTCCTCCCAGGGCCTTCTCTCTATGTATGAGCGTCCCTGTGTCTCTCCCTCTCCTTTATAAGGACAGTAGTCCTATTGGCTTACAGCCCCACCCTTATGACCTCCTTTAACCTTAACTTCATCTTTAAAGACCCTAACTCCAAACACAGTCACATTGGGAGTTAGGACTTCAACAAATGAATTCTGAGGAGAGGCAATTCAGTCCATAACACCCTTCATTCAGAAATTTTAAAAAAATATTCTAGAGGCAATGTTACACTGGCAAGATTCATTTTGACATGAATGTTGTAGCTCTTCATACACATTTTTTTAAAAACCTCTTTTGTTTATTACTTCAGTTCCTGTTACAGACCTTGAACCTGATACTTTTACAACTGAGACCTCTGGGACCACATTAGGTAATGACCCTGTGCCACTTGCCTAGATCTTTTGCTGCTCCTTGTACAGTCTGTTCAGTCTCCATCCCCATCACATGGCTTTTCCTCTTTCACGAGATGACCACTATCATCCTGCACTGCCATTCAGCCACTGTCTTCACTTGAAGAGCCCTGAAGCCTCTTAAAAACAAGGTTCCTGTTGTTTTTAGGAGAGCAGGCATGAGCTTAGTTCAAAACGTTTACCTGCCACGGGGGGCATTTGAAATCATCACATCGCCTTGTGCTTCATTGAACAGTGTTCTGTGTTAAAGCTGAGTTTAAAACAAATTGGGATCTATTTCCTCTCTAGGCTGATCAGCAATAACAGCTACTCTTAAGCTCCTTTGCCATCTAAGTTTCTAGATTTTTAAAAAACTATTTGCATGGTATGTTTGTTTCTTTTTTGGTGTTTTAAGTGATGATGTGTTTTATTACTAATTTGACAAATAGGCAATTATCCAAATCTGAAGTTAGGGTCTTAGTGTGACCCTAACTTCCCCTCCCCTTGCACCAGAACTGGTCCTTCTCATTTTTCCCCCAGTGAGGAAGTTCTATGAGTATCTGATTACAAGTGCTGATTTTCATGCCTTGAATGAGTAATTTGACTATAAACATGAGTTTGCCTCCAAAGTACCCTCAACCTTAAAAAAAAAAGATGCATTGGCATAAAATGAGTAAAAATTTTAAACTACAAATTCATGGAACTTTAAAAACTCTAACAGGTTTTGGAAAAACCTCTCCTCAGTACCCAGAGCCGTACAATGTAGAATAACATAAGGCTTTCCTTTCTTTAGCTACCAAAGCATCACAAAGACCTCGTCGTCCACGTCCCAGACCTAAAACCACACCAAGCCCTCAAGTACCTCAGACCAAACCGGGTAAATGTGTGATTCGTTGGTTTAAGGGTGAGCCGTAGTAACCTGTCCAATTGAGGACGCAAAGCAGTGCCAAGCTCACGTTCTCTCTAAGCATGAAGTCATGAGGCATCATCAGTAATGTCTCCTCTACCAGGTGTTGAGGAGAACATGACTGGGTGAGATACAGCTGGTGCCAGAATACCATATTCTTTTTATGTGTGAGTCTTGACATACATTTAGTATATATTTTACTATAAAATTCCAGTTTTACTTCTTTAGCAAAGCCAATATATTACGTTCAAGTAAATAAACAAATTGTAAGTACCTTGCAAATTCCTGGACCAATATTGGCAACTGTGGGTGATATGCCAGCTGTGGGAGACATTTCATTTCTAAAACTGTAAAGCTGAGAATATGTTTGCATGGTACAGGGAAAAGATCAAGGTGGACTGGACTTGGACCTTGGACCTTGGGCTTTAGGCCCACTACAGGATTTGAATACATGGAGGGAAATGTGAACCAAGGCAGAAGAACCAGAAGTGTGGTGGTTGGGGGTACCTAGAACAGACTGTCCTACTTCTCATGGTCAAAACCTGGCTGTTGATGATGCTACATTTGGATGGATCCATCCAGTCATTTGAAAGAGGATTTTGAGGACCTGGTTCAAGAGCTTGGATTTGATAGAGAGACATCAACAGTCTTTGATTTCCACTTTTTCTGGGCTTAGGCCAGAGAGATGCTCTACTGAGTATTTCAGACTGAGTAACCATCTTTATCCTGCTCTTTTATTTGTCGTGGTTTGGACAGGTCTCAGACTCTTTCCATAGACTAGCTCTTAGCAAGACCAACACCATCTGCTTCAATGAATAATTTTTATATCTGTTTCAAACTTATAAACTGTCTATTGTATCCATGTTTACTTAAACACAGTAAGGGCTCGTTTTCAGCCTCCACAGAAGTACAGGTTGATCAGATTTTTTTAAAGACAGTTTCTTTTTTCAGTGTACATTAGGTAAATGCCTAAAAATATTTTCCAGTGCAGAGTTTTCCATATCAATTAGAATCCATTAGTTAAAACCTAGGAGAATTTCACGTTGACTCAAGATATTTCCAAGGATAAGCCTAAGACTGACCATGACTATCGTTTGGCCAAATGTTCAAAGAACAATCCTCTACTCTTTCTCTGTTTTTTTTTTTTCCTTTGTTTCTGTAGAAGGAATGATATATAAGCAAGTTTTGTTGAGGTGTGAATGTTTTAACTTTTCATGTATTTTTAAATCTCTTTGGTTTACTGTATTGTTTTTTGGTCAGTTCCTGCTACAGTCCTTGAACCTGTCACTCTTAGACCAGAGGCCCCCAGAACAACATTAGGTAATGATAAACTGTGTTTTCAACGAGACTTATCCTGCTTGTTGTCAGACCCAGAGTTTCATCTTGCTCCATGTAACAACAGTTTTATTCTTTGTGGCCATTCAATTACATTCTTCTTAAAATTATGAAAACCTTTAAATTACCTGTTGTTTTTAATAGAACTAGTCATGTGTGACCCTACTTTAGGATATTTATTTGCCACGTAACCTGTTTGAAATTGTGTCATTCTGTGTTTTATTCCAGCGGTGCTTGTGGTAAAATTGGTTTTCAAACACATCCCGATCTCCCTCTTATCTAGACAGATAAAGTCATCAACAGCTCTCATAGGGCCAGGAGGATCCATTCATTGCACATCTACATTTCTACCTTTTTTCTATTTGCATAGTATTTTGTTGTTTTGTTTCCATTTAGGTAATAATATGTTTTTATTTTAATAGTTAGAACATGTACCAAAGATTGGAAGATTAAATTATAAACCTCAGATTGAGTATGACTATTCTTCATTATCCATTAAAATTTAGCAACAGTTCTTAACCTTTTTGTTGCCCAGTCAAGCTGCTCTATGAGACTTTGATTATAATTACTAATCTTTATTTCTTATATTAAAAAGTGATTTTTGTCTTCAAAGAATCTTCTAT
Source organism: Monodon monoceros (assembly GCF_005190385.1). NCBI lineage: Eukaryota > Metazoa > Chordata > Mammalia > Artiodactyla > Monodontidae > Monodon > Monodon monoceros. The sequence goes on along the minus strand of NW_021703767.1, from coordinate 48,213,288 downwards.
GGTAAAAGAAGATATAAAAGGAGTTATGTATGTGACAAAAATCTCAAACTAAACAGGCAAAAATCTAACAAGGTGTAGAAGATCTAGAGTCATGTTTTTTGCCTCCCATAGCTTCCAGAACCATGGGTGATGTAGTTATGTAATAACCCAAGAATTTCTTCCTTCAGCTTCCAAATCATCACAACAGACAATTCATCCACATCCAAGTCCTGAAGTACCTGAGTCCAAACCAGGTAAACTTGTGTTCCTGGTTTAGAGTCCCAACAACCTAACCCAGCAGGGTGTTGAGTAATCCCAGTTTTGGGGAGTAACCAATACGCCCCATGAGAGTAAAGATACAACTCGTATTAAGCTGCAGTTCCCACTGTGGAACTGGCAAGAAGAGCACAGTAGGGGGAGATCTGTGGGGCAGCTGAATGCCTCTTGCTTCCTCTGTAAAATCTTTGTCACTGTGCATTTTATTAACTTCCATTTATCTCTTGAAAATAAAGCTTCCTGTGAAAAATTAGGCATATTCAGTTCAAATTGACAAACACTAAGTGCCTTCAGTATCCTCCAAGTTGTATACCTCTAAAGATGCTAATGTATCAGATGTGGGAGACATGTTTTAGTCCTCAAACCTGCAAGACAGTTAAGAACAAAAGCATTTCCTTTGTAAATAAAATAGAAGATGGCATTAGGCAGCATCTATGCAAATACAAGATTGATATTTGGGTGCTACCAACAAGATGTGCTAGGGCCATAAATATTTGGAGCAGGGAAAGATAAATTTAAAAAGAGTGGAGCCTTGAAATCATCCTAGTACATAGATGAGTAGAAAGATGGAAAGGAATAAAATCAGAAAGAATGGATATAAGTAGAGACCAACCAAAGGAGAAAGTCTAACTGTAATACTAGTATAAAGGATGTCTGACTTCAAGGTGGTAGTCAAAGCTTTTGTAGATCTTGATTGGTCCATGGACTCCCATGGTGGAGATCTTTAGGCACCTGATGAAGCAGTTGAGATTTGATCAAGTATATATCAGCAAGCTGTTCTTTGCTCCTGAAGGCATGTTCTTTCTTTGCTTAGTCTGGAGGGATACCCAATTTGATTCATCATGCTGAGGCCTCAGTCTCTGTCCAAAGATAAGTTCTTAGCAATACCCACACATCCCACTTTGGCTTATTAGTTAGAATCAGATCATCAAAGAAGGAGGAATAAGGAAATAGGTACCTGACTGAGGTATGGCCAATTTTTAGGAAATCAACTTTTACTCTTCTAGTTTAAGAGTTTTTAAAAGTTGCTATGTAGTTTTAGAACCTATATTATACTAGTAAGATTCTTTTTGAAGTAAATATTTTGAGTTTATTTAAAACAATCACTTGGTTTATTTTTAATACTTTTGGTCAGCTCCTACTGCAGACTTCGAACCTGTTACATTCAGAACTGAGGCTTGGGTGACAACACAAGGTAATAACACACTGTGATCCTCAGTAAGCGCTTTTTCTTATTGTCAAACTCATTCCATCAACATCGAAGCTACAGGTTCTTTTGCTTCATAAAGCTGCATCGTCATCCTCTGTTGTCACTCCATGATATTCTTCATCCTAAAAGAATTGAAGTCTCTGAGTCTTAAAACAAGTTATCCCTTGTTTTTAAGAGAGCCGTGCATGAACCTAACTCAGGTCAACTGTTATACATGTAATCACCTGAAATTGTTTTTGTCATCTTGTATGTTTTTTAACCAATGTTTTGTAAAAGCTGGGTTTAAAAAGCAATTCTCTTGACTCTAACGACTATTATGGTGTCAGGGAGGGTTCTTTGTGGATCTAAAGGTCTACTGTTTTTTTAACTGTGATATTTGTTCTTTAACTGACATTTTAGTTAATGACATGGTCTTATTTTAGTAAACTGTCAAAGAATTTGTACCTGGCTATCACCACTACCATAATATTTTAGCAGTGATTCTTATCCTTTTTATTCAAACAAGAGTTCTATGAATGATTCTTCACTTCTTGAATGATTCTTCACTATTATAATTGACTCATTGCCAATGAACTTTAACTTGTAAAAAAAAAAAAAAGAAAACCATACTATTATAATAAGGGTGAAAGTTTCCAATTAAAAAGTTACAAAGACACATTTCCTAAAATATGAGGAAATCTAATAAGTTTTAGGAAACCTAGAGCCATGCGTCATGCTACCCATAGCTTCTGAACTACAGACTCTATAGTAACTGAAGGTTTTCTTTCTTCAGCTCCTAAAACATCAAAACGGACCCGTCGTCCACGTCCCAAACCTAAAACCACACCAACTCCTGAGGCACCTCAAACCAAACTGGGTAAATGTGGGTCTCTCCTTAAAGGACTGAGTCCTTGCAGCTCTTGGGAGTCTGGGTTTGATGCTAGTAGTGGGAGTGATAGCCGCTGTGAGCCCCATGTGGGTAAAGGCACAAAATGACCTGCTGCTGCTTCCCCATTAGCAAAGGAAAACATGATGGGGGAGACGCGCGTGGCAGCTGAATTCCCTGTGCTTTCTACACAAGGATCTACTCTTTTACTATGTATTTTATTTGCTTTTTCTTATTCCATTCCATTCTTCTCTTAAAGAAAAAAATGTCTTAAATAGAACCAAGCATCTTTATCTCAAGAAACAAACACGAAGTGCCTTCCGTCTCCCCACAGCCCATCAAGATCTGTGAGGATATCACAGAAGCTGGCAGCTTGTTTTTACTTCACAGTCTGTAGTAGAGTCAAATTCAGAACCTGCCTCAACGTGAAACATTAAAAGATTGAACCAAGGCAGTGTGTCTGTGCAAACTGAGCTGGGTTTTTTGTTGTTGTTGTTTTTTGTTTTTTTTTTTGCAGTACGCGGGCCTCTCACTGTTGTGTCCTCTCCCGTTGCGGAGCACAGGCTCCGGACGCGCAGGCTCAGCGGCCATGGCTCACGGGCCCAGCCGCTCCGCGGCATGTGGGATCTTCCCAGACCGGGGCACGAACCCGTGTCCCCTGCATCAGCAGGCGGACTCTCAACCACTGCGCCACCAGGGAAGCCCTGAGCTGTTTTTTGCAGGGGTTATAAACATCTCTGAGTTGAAAGAGAGAAAAGTCTGTGAAGGACAGGAATAAGGAGTTGGAAAGAGGTTGGGTCTTAAAATCATGGAGATAAACAGACAGAAAGTAAGGTGTAGAGACCAACCAGAGAGCACAGACTTCTGGAATAAGGGAGGTTCTGCTTCCAAGAGGTGATGAATAGTACTGAGTTTGGATGGGTCCATAGGAGCAGTTGAAGAAAATCCTTGAAGGTGTGACTCAGAAGTTTGGGTCTGACCCTAGAAGCATCAGGGATCTCTCCTGCAACTCTCTCTCCCTCCTATCTAGGGTACGGAATTTATGTGATTAGAGCAGAGAGCTGCTCTACTGGGCACCACACACTATATGTTCTTTATCCTGATTTGCTGAGTGCCTTTGCCTCAAACAAGGTCTCAGCCTATTTCTAAACATGAGCTCTCAACAAGATCTACAAGATTCACTTTGCTTAATTCTTTTCTATGCCTCCTTTCAAACACGAAAGCTATTTATTGTATCCATGCTTATTTAGACATGCTATTTTCTTTCTTTTCTTCCAGTTTTATTGAGATATAATTGGCATACAGCACTGTATAAGTTTAAGGTGTACAGAATAATGATTTGACTTACATACATCGTGAAATGATGACCACAATAAATTTACTTAGTTTAATCCATCATCTCATATAGCTACAAAATTAAAGAAATAGGAAAAAAAGATATTTTTCTTCCTTGTGATGAACACTTGGACATGCTGTTTTCTTAAAGCTTCCACAGAAAAGCCAACTGCCATAACAGTTACATAAGTATATATTTGGTAAAATGTTTAAAGTTTCCTAGGTCAGTCTTCTACAATGATTGGAATTAGGTACTTAGACACCTAGGAGAATATCATGTTGACTTTATTGAGATATTTATCAGTTTGTGTAGGCTGTGACTATCTCATAAAGAAAGTTTACCTGGCTTTAGGTGACCAAATCTTTAAATATCAAGTATGCAATTTCAGAAAAATAATTTCAAATTGTAATATACCTATTGAAGCACTATTATACTGGTAAGATTTAATTTGCTGACTTTTCACATGTGTTTATTTCCTTGCTTTTGACTAGTTCCCACTGCAGATCTTGAACCTGGTACTTTTAGAACTGAAGCTCCAGAAATCGTGGGTAATGAGAATGCGTGTCCTTCAAATAGTGCTTTTCCTGCTCATTGTCATACCATTGTAGCCACAGGTTCTCCTGCATCTTAAAACCATTTCTATACCCTCTGTTGTCATTCCATTACAGTCTTTACCTTGCAATTTTGCTGCGTTCTATGTCAGGTTATCTGTCGAATTTAAGAGAACTGTGTGTATACTAATTTCAGGATGTCAAACTGCCATGTAACCACTCAATGCTGTGTCATGTGATCACGTGCATTTGCTTAAACGGCATTGGCTATTTTAAGCTTCCTTTCAAACATGAATTTCCATCTATCCCTTATTTTCATCACTCGCTTTTTCCTCATCAATTGTGGAAATACCATGTTTTTTTGACTGTGTTACTTTTTATTGAATTAGTATCTATGTGATTATATTGGTAGATCTCTTGTTTCAAGGAATGATGTTTTTAGTTAATGGTCAAATTTTTGAATGTGCCTGAGTCTTGAAAGTTTAAATGATGGGCTTTTGTGATAGAGTAGACTGACTCTTTCTCCTTCTCTAACAGGGTTTGACAGAGTTTCTTTTATTGAATCAAGGACCACTTTGAAATTTTGATGAACACACTCCATTTGTTACATTGATCCTTATACTTTCAAACATATGAGCTCGTTATTGTACCCATGATTATTGAAATAGTAGACATTTGTGTCAACTTGTATAGAAGTACAAATAGACTGATAAATGCTTTTTCCAGTAGTTAGAAAAGTATATATTATATAAATGTGTAAAACGCTTGTCCAACAGAGTCTTTCATACCAGAATCAGATAATCAAACATGTAGAATTTCTTGTTGACCACAGTGATATTGAGCAAAGTGCAATGGTGTACTATTTTATGAGATTAATTGATATTCACCACAATTTGGTCAACTTTGCAAAGAACAAGTGTGTGTCTCTTTTCTCTCAGTCCTGAAGCTTAACAACTGGCTTCTGAAATTAGTCTTCAAGTGAATTTTTAAAATCTCTTTGGTTTATTTTATTATTTTTGGCCAGTTCTTCCTACAGTCCTTGAACATGTCACTCCTAGAACCAAGGCTCCAGAAACAACGTTAGGTAATGATATTCTGTGTTCCTCAACAATTTTTTCCTGCTCATTGTCAATCCATTCTATCATCATCATCATTGTAATAACATTATCACCAGCTTCATAAGACTATCTTGTCATCCTCTGCCATCCTTCAACTTTATTTTTCTTCTTAATAAGAGTATGGAAGACTCTAAAAAGAAGTTACCTGTTGTTTTTAAAAGCTATGCGTGGACTTAGATCAAAATGTCTGTCTACCATGTAATCTTAATTGAATTTGTATCATGTACTTTTGTCTAAACAGTGCTCACATTTAAAGCTTAGTTTCAGACATAGGAATTAAATCATTACAATTTGTATGGTTCCGTGGATAGGGGGGCATATTTAATTTCTTAGTGTGAACTTACTACGGTTTAATGATAGTCCTTACCCTTTTTAGACATTTACAAGACTCTTCATTTCTTGACTTAATTTTATGTGCGAGTTTTACCTCCGAAGAATCTTCAGTGCTAAAAGAATTAACAAAATAGGCAAACATATTTGCATCTTTAAAATATATGTCTTAAATTTCAAGGAAATATATTTAGAAAATCTGGAACCTTATTTCCAAAACCACCTTCACTAGAGTAATCCAACGTTTCTTCCTTCAGCTCCTAAAACATCACGAGTTCATCGTCCACGTCCCAGACCTAAAACCACATCAAGCCCTGAAGCACCTCAGACCAAACTGGGTAAATGTGTTATTTCATGGTTTGAGGGGTAAGCCCTAGCAGCCTGTCCCAGTGGAGTCCCAAAGCAGTGCCTCCAATGGGAAGTAACAGCCTTCATGTTCCCTAAGAGTCAAGGCATTGAGGTGTGGTTAACAGCTGCTTCTTGGGTGAAGTTCTTGGTCTCTCTTATTTATAGCAAGATTGGCATAGTCACTCATGTTTATTTATTGCTATATCTACATTTAAACACGTTATCAACTTATTATAGCTGTGAGTACATAAACATAGGTATTTTTTTTCAGCTTCCAAGAAATGTAACAAGTTACTTTCACATATTTTTTTGTGTATATTGCCTAAACAGATTTTCCAAAGCTAGCTTCCATATGAGAATCAGAAAATCAAACACCTAGGAAAGGCTCATGTTGACCATACTAAGATTCATAGCAGAGTTCAAAGGTTGTGCCTATCTTCTGCAATGAATTATTCCTAGCTACAGGGACTGTTTGCTTTCTATGAATGCAAAACTTTAAAAAAATTGTCATTTGAAACTAATGTTTTGAAAGAAAAATTAAGACTTTCTATGTGTGTTTAAACTTTCTTGTGTTCATGTTGTTGCTTTTGGTTAGTTCCTGCTACTAGCTTTGAACCTGTTATTCATAGTTCTGAAGCTCCAGAAACAACATTAGGTAATGATTTTTGTGACCTCATTAAATGCTTTTACACTCATTAAAAACCCACTCCATCACTGTCATGGCCAGAGTTTCTCCCGCTTCCTCCGAGTGCTATTGTAATTCTATTTCATGCTTCATCTTTTACGTAGTCAGGATTCTTAATTAAGGTGCTACCTATTGCTTTTAACAGTTGTCCCTGGATCCAGCTGAGGAAATCTATCTTCCATGAAAACCCCTTTAACATTTCATTATATGATTCAGTGAAGAGTCTGAAGTCCAAATTGTTTGCCTTCTATTTGGTATTTAGATCTATAAAATGATAATAATTAAGTACCATGAAATTTCTCCGAGCAACTTACTTTCTGTAAGATTTTTGTGATATCCTCATTAATCTCTTCCTATTTTAAGGAATGAGGTTTCCCTGTTGTATTAAATTACCAAAAACAAGTTGCTTCCTGGAAGTGTCAATTCTAGTGAATCTAAGTTACAGCTCCCCCATCACTGATGAACTTGACTATTCCTTATTCTCCACAACAGTTTAACATTGGTTCTTAACCTTTACTAAGTAGGAATCTCTCTGAGTATCTAATTATACACATTAATACCTATATCTTTAAATTAACAAATTTTGGTCTCTAAAAGACCCTCAGTGATAAGGAACAAATTAGATTGGTAAAGTAAAATTTTTTCAAACTCAGCCAATAAACTCAAGAAAATCTAATATTTTACAAAACATTGGTACAGGTACAATGCTGTTGATGGTTTCTAGACCTACAAATACAATAGCAACTCAATATTTTCTTCCTTTAGTTTCAAATCATAGGGGAAGAAATCCTTCTCCTAAACACTAAATTTCCCAAAGCTTCACAGTTTAAAAATCAAGAAAATCTATGGTTTTCTGTTTAAGGAGTCCTTCCAGCCTATTGCAGTTGGGCCCCAAGAGTGACAGTGATGTGGCTTGGTAACTTGCATTTCCCACCTCTGTGCCCCCTAACAGAGAAGGTAGAATCTCTACAATTTCATGTGGACAAGAAGGTTCATGGTTGGAGATTTATATGGTAGCCAAATGCATAAGGATTCTCTCTGACAAAAGATGCATCTTATTCAATTCTCTTAGCCTTCTATTCCATTCATTTCTTTTTAAAATAGCACTGCTTCTTTGTCTTAGGTAAACAACCATTTCCTTGCCCTCTGTGGTCCCAGCACCACATTAGCAGTTGAGTAGGGTAGGGTGTAGAGCAGAGGAAGAGATCAAAAGTAAGGGCATGTTTTACCTCTTGAATAAAGTACAATATAATTGTGAAGAAAACCTGTTCTTGGGTTTTTCTTAGATAGAAGATAATTTGCTTATACAAAAGCAGCTTGTTTGGTAAAAAATTTAGAAAGAAAATATTTAAAGGAGTCAAGGATCTATGTTGGCTGATAGAGAATAGTTGAGCTTTGAAATTAAGTAGGATTTGAATTAGGGGTTGGAATGGTGGGAACAGCCAAATAAAAAAGTTTTGACACCTGTTGAGGGTACCCAAGGGGGTGGTCAAACTGGAACATAGAGTAAAACACTCCTAGATGATACTGAACATTTTGTTAATGATACTGTCATGAAACCAGCTGTAGGAAATACTTAGAAAGCCCTTGTGGGAAAATAGATTCAGATACAGTAGTCATTGAGAACCTCAGTTTTTCAAATAGGCTCTTCCTTTTTCTAGAAGGGTAGTTAAACTCAGGGATTAGCAAATCAGCAAATTTTTTTATTTGAAGAGTTAAATAGTGAATATTGCAGACCATTCAGTCTGTCACAGCTACTCAGTTCTGCTGTTGTAGCTTGTAGGTAACCAAAGCCAAGATGTAAGTGATATGTGAATACGCCTTGAATGATCTTAGGTTGTAGGTGTGGCTGTGTTCCAATAAAACTTTATTTGAATTTCATACCATTTTTACATGTCATAGATTATTACTCTTCCTTTAATTTTTTTTCAATCATTTAAAAATGTAAAAATCACTCTTAGCTCACAGGTCGGGAAGAGGGCTGGATTTGGGAGGACCATAATTTGCCAATCTCTGCTTTAAATAATGCATACTCTGCATTGCCTCTCCATAACCCTGTGATTCTGAAGGTCTATGTGTTGCTACCTGTGAAATAAATTATCCATAATTAGTTTGACATCTTAGACCCTCTTCTTTCAGCTCCCACTGAACTGCATACTCTTATTTTGAAACCAGTGACATCACCAAGCCTAGAAATGACACAAAGTCAACCTGGTAAATAGATTATTTAATCTATCTGGTACACCATGAGCTTCAGGGGGCATACCCCAAATGTTGTATTTCCAAATATTAAAAAATACAAAAGAATACACATTTAACAACTCTGTATATTGTACATGCTCCTTCCATGATTGCATACTGGTGTAAATTAGTAATACATTATTTCATGTTAATTATGTTATTCAACTGTATAGAAATACTTATCTTCATTTGGGTTTGCTCTGTGTAATATTAGAGAATAATCACATATCTGATTAAGTAGTCAACAGAACCACTTAGAAGAACTGATTTTATTCTTTACCTTTATTTTTCACTAAGTTACAGACTTGTGGTTCTCTTTAGTAATAAGCTAAACTTCTGCTCTGCTATGTGAAAAGAATGCTCATTCAATTGTGACCATTAATGAAGGAGAAAGTTCTCACTTCAGTAAAGATAACAAAATTTCACCTTACACAATATGAGCCTAAACATTATTGCCTTTCAAAATTAAAAACAAATTTTAAAGATCATGCTTTTCAATGCTATTGCAACTCTCTGACATTTATTTTGAAACACCAGATCTTATTTTTAACATAGGATTGTAATTTCTTTTCATTCCTTTTGTGTATCTCTTAATTAGCTAAATGGCATTTTGATGCTTATGTTGATGGAACAAGGTTCTATGGTTGTTAATGATAACTTATAATACTTATAAAATTCTGAATTCGGTTATTAGAGTTTCCTTTAGGGTTAATAGTACTATTATTATGGTAACGGCTGACACTGAGCACTTACAGGTACAAGGCACTTGTCTAAATACTTAGTTTGTATGAATTCATTCAATGCTCACAACAACCCATCCTTGATCAATTTTACCATTTTGTGTTTTTTGCTAGTTTCTGAAGTCCTGGAATCGGTTACATTTAGCACTGAGTCATCAAAGGAAGCTATAGGTAATAATGTTCCCCAATGGGAAGTCAGGTATATGTGCTTTTCCATCTCATTGTGGAAGTCATTTTGGGATGTCCTCATGCTTTATGACATTTCATGGCTCCTCACGTATTGCCTGTGCTCATCCAGTGAAACTTGACAGTCAAATGTTATATACAGCCCATTTTGCTAGTATCTGCTGTGTTGCTATGCAAGTTTCACAATTTCCTTGCTTAGTTTCCTCTCATTGTGAATGCACAATTTCATTTTTTAATATCTGATCACTTTTAATACAAATATGCACATCCTATTTTTCATTTTCATATTGTTTTTAGGATTCATCCCCATGCTTTCAAAGGACTCACTCTATGTCTTTTTCTCACTAGAATCCTTAAACAAAAATAAGGAAGTGAAATTATCTGCTTTGCTCCAGGTAGAAATCGCTGTAGACCCTGCCAGTTATCGTGTGTGTGTGTATGTGTTCCACACTGCACACTGCCTTCATTTCCTGCCTTCATTGTAGTCATCTTCATAATCTACCTAAATGTTATTTATTCTCACAAATCTATCTACTTAATTAACCTCTGTTTTAAAATTAAACAGTGTTACATTAAAGTGGGTGCTATGGGCTGTCCACCACTAACCCGCCATTCCCTGTTTCTTCCCTAGCACCAACTGAAATAGATTATGTATATTCCACTGCCAAAGCACCACTCAGGCCAGAGGAGTCAAAGACTGAAGGTGGTAAAGGTTTTCATGCTTCTATTCTTTTATTCAAAAAATTTTTAATTAGTATCACATTTCATGGAATTTGAAAGTTCAAGCTGGGGCACTTGATCTACAGTGGAATAGCTTTGAAGAGCTAGAGCTTCTAAAATTCTTGAATTCTTAAAATTAAAATGATAAGTGACTCTCTGAATACAGAAATTTCAGTTTCTCTGTGGTATCTAAATGTTGAGGCATAATAAATTTGACAGTTAATGACAGTTAAAACATAAATATTAGTTGGAGGATTAGGGTTATAGAATAGGATTTCCCTCTTGATTCTTTTTTCTTATCCTAATCCATTGTCCTATCTGTAAAAATGTGATGCAGATTCTCAAGAGAATGAGGTGTGTTGATATTCAAGAAAGAGATACTTGATTGTGGCCTAACATCTTAAGCTTTTTAAAATTGTTCTCCTTTGTTTTGATACAGTTGTGGAATCTATTACAAATGTGTCTGAACCACCTGAGATCACGCTAGGTAATGACATGCCCTGGCAGTTTTTGCCCTCATTGTCGCCATCACCTGAGAACCCAGGTTCTCCCTCATTGTGAATTCATGTTGCAACATCATTCTTTGTCATGGCAGTTAATTTTCTTTCTAGGTGCTTCTATTCATAACCATTGTCCAAAAAGTGTCTTCTCCCATTCAGCTTTGTATCTAGACCTTGATCTCTCTACTTCAGTCACTGAAACTGTCAAATCTAAAGTGTCTTTTTTCCTAATGTTAAACATTCTGCCAGCTTGGTATTACGTTGAATACTTCAGATAATATTTTTTGTATGATGATCCATTTATACCTTCTGCCCTAGCAACATACTTTCCATTAACACTCATTTCATCACATTCATTTACATGTTTGATTTTTTTCTTCATTAGTTAAACAAAATTCAATGCTGCTGAATGACTTATGCCTTAACATTTTAAATTTATTTTTCTCCTTATGGTTCCTCCTGAACCTATCTTTCTAGCACTGTTGGGGATGTACTAGTGTGGAGTGAGGATTTAAAAAGTAAGGCTATTGCTTACCTTGAAAGTATTTTGTAACCTGGCATCTCTAAGCAGCTTTTAAACTAAATGCATTATGAAGAAGTAGGAGTGCTATTTTGCTGTAGACTTGCAATTTGCTTTCTTTTTTTCTTTAAAATCCACTTGTTACCATCTGTTCTGTCATCTGTACTCAAGGTGTGTGAAGTGCTATAGTAACCCTGGGTACTTTCCTTCAATTACCGTAGAAACATCACCTCTGCCTTCCCAAACTGTAATCCTACCCAGCCCAGATGAGCCTCAGACCGAACCGGGTAAATACGTTATTTTGTGTTTCATGTAGAAGGTGAGTGTTTGCAGAACTTACAAGAATGGAAAGACAATATATATGGGCACTATTACTAGTTATCAAAAGCCCTAACTTAATCACTGCTCGCAGTATTTGACCCTACCTTTCTGATGCCCCACTCTTCCTTCTATCCATAATCTGTAGCCCGTCATATGGCAGTGTTGTGAACATTATTTAAGATATAACTGAAAAACACCTCTCAGCTACTCTGCAAGTCTTTCATATAGAAAATAGTAATGTTTCTGGGGAAGAACATTTATATTCTTTTTAAAATATAAATATCCCAATTTTAAATACTTTATCATCTCGACTAGTTTTACAAGGTCTGTGGTCATATAAAAACTATTTTAAGATAGTTAATTTGTTTAAGGATAACCAAAACCTCCAGAAATACTGGAGCATTCCACAAAAAGGGGTACAATTGGTCAGTCATCTTGTCATTATTCAGGTCCCTTACTACTTTCTACTGCTCCTTCCTGTGCCAGTTTGGCCATTTCACTGCATACAAATAAGAGAAACTGAAGTCAAACTGGTTACTTGGCAAGTCATAAGGGTTTACTTGATGGTGGAATTTGAAATATGGGAAAACAAATCATCAATGCGGATAACTAAATATTCTTCTTACAAGGGAAAATTTTCTCAATATCTGCAGGCTCTCTTGGAATGTCAGTTTATCATAAATAAGCCCAAACTTGTATTTTGATGACCATTAGACTATTTTATATGGCTCTATTTCCAAAGGAGATATGGATATTAATTTTATTCATTGTCCTCTAAAATGTCCTGTTAAATCCTGTTAATATCCTTTGCCTCTTAAACTCTACAGTTTAATTTTTACCAAAATTCCACACTGACTGCATTAACTGGATCTGTGTCAATTATCTCTAACTTTTCTAAAGTTTTGTTAAATAGCTTTAATCATTAATACGATTGAAATATTTAATCGTAGATACTATCAGTGATACTAATCTCATTCTGAATCATTTTTTATAGAATTGCCTCATGACATGCCTTTACCTGCAAGATGGTCTCTTATACCCTGGGGAAGCAAATAGCCTATCAGTACGAACTTCGGCAAGCAAAGCAGTTCAGAGTCAGAATATCACAAGACTAAGGACACCATAGAAATATAGAATGTTAGGGTTGGAAGGGCTCTTAAAAATCCTGTTACTGTTGATGAAGAACCCAATGTTGTAGACCGAGTGATCCGCAAAGCGAACTCTAAATCTCCCAGCTCCAGGCTCCTAAACCAGTGTAATCTCCAACATATCTTGTTCATCTCTCCACAGGCAAGAAGATTCCACTGAAACGATTGCATGCCTTGTATATTTTGACTAACTATCAGGAAGAAGTCCCTACAGACTCAGCTTCTTCTTTTATCTAATAACTCTTATTTTCAGCAAGCTTTTCTTAAGGTGCCTGAAACTCTGTGACCTTGAAAACCATTTTGTTTCTTCTTATCTCTCTTTATCCCAAACACACTGAACCCAACCAAACAAGGTATTTCCACAAGCTGCGATCTTTCATTTGATAATTCTTTTCCTCCAGCAGGATAAACTTTTAATTTTCTTGGTGAAGAAATAATTGATTTTTTACACTGAATGTCCTAGAACTTCTTTGGGAATTGCTCAGCAGAAGAATAACTTTCTTCAATAATGTATCCTTTCAATTTCTGTTCAATTTTTCTTCTTCAACATGACCAATAAAAATTGTGTTTTGTTTAACAAGATTATTTTTTTCCCATTAGCACTTACTATTAAGATACATTCATTTTCTAGGTATATTTGGAATGTAATGTGCTTTTTATTTAGAAGAAATTGTATCTCTTTGCACTTAAAATATTATACTGGGTTATTCCGATAAAACGATGTGAATTTATAATGATGAATTATTTTATTATGAAATTTATTTTTAACCTGTTTAATAGGTATTTGAAGTGGATATTTCTAAAATTCCAACAGTTTCATTTGCCAGCAGAATATCTTGGATATCTTTAATGTGCTGCCTTTTTTTTTCCATTATAATAAGAAAATTACCTTCTTATACTTTGTGGCTCTTTGGGAACTTTAATTGCTGTGTATTTAGGTCTTCAGTTACTCCACAAACATCTCTGAGATCCTAGAGGTTTAGGTACTGTGACTCTTGAAGACCTCAAGAGCTCCGAACCTATATCCTTTCTTTTAGTGCCCAAGGAGACACCGCGAGCTCCTCCCAAACCAAAAATATCTCCACGTCTAAGAATCCCACCAACACAGCCAGGTAAATACTTATTTTATATTCTGGCCTGAAAAGTTTGATGTTAGTGGAGTTACTCTGTTGAATTATAGCAAGTTAGGTTTTTAACCCTTATAAAATAAGACTTCCTTTGAAACCTAATAAATATTTACATTTATTTTTAGACTTTATCAAAAAGTATATTATTGGAGTAGCTTATTCCAGAAGCTTCCCTTTTGTTATATTATTTGAGAGGGGGATGGAGGAGAGTGGAATTTCTTAAAAGAGTAGCCTGCCTACTCCCTTCACTTCTCGCAGCTTGAGAAAACCTTCCATGGTCCTTGAATATCCTCCCCCTGCCAATCACCTAATTTTTTTTTCTTTCAGTCAATTTTATTTAACATTAGGTCATGAAGATTTTTAATATATATCCTCTCCTGTAAAATAATAACATAATATTGCTTTGGTTGTTTTGCTAGGAATTTTGGGAAGGACCTAAACAAGAGTCATTATAAACTATTTTTTATTCTGTTCAAGAAGCTCTTACTTGAATGATTGAATGATTAACTCTAACCCTAACTTCTCAACCAAGATCTTGTCCAGTTCCTCTGACTGTTTTGGCAGATCTCCATTTCAGGCTACCATAAAATTGACATGCCTCAAAGAAAGCTCATCTTTCCCTCCTTTCAGTTTCTCATTTATATCTGTTGCAGATCCTGAGCATTTTACATCGATTTTTATCCTCTTCCTCATCCGGCCTCTGCAGTCCATCAGTTTTTCCAGACATCTCTAACATTGGTCCCTACTCCAAGCATATACCCAGTCATGCCTAGTCTATTGTCATGAATCAACTGATCCCCTGTCTCTCTTCTCTCCTAATTTAAAATTGTACCACCCTTGGTGCTTAAGTGGCTGATTAATTCATTTCATCAGTTAGTCACTTAACAACTACTTATTGCATGCTGACCTCACACCAGACAATGTGCTAGACACTGGGAATGTGAAACAAAATTTCATCCTTCTGTAGTCAAGGAAGTTATAGTCTAGGCCAGTCCCCTAAATCTAAATTTATTTTTTATACATGGCCCACTTCCAAAAAGCATATGAAGTGCACCTACCCAATTTACTAGGAAAGGAACCCTAACTATGACCAGTGGTCTGGGGAAAGGAAAATGTTAGCAGCATCAAAATTATGCTTGATCTAGGTAGTAGCTCTGAATTACCAACACAAATTCTTTAATCATATCTCAGTATCCCTACTGAAAGAAAAAAACTGTAGATGTGGGGATGGTCTTTAATATCTGAGAGGTATTAACACTTCCTTTAATATTTCTGAGAGAAATTTTACCTATTACTTTTTCTTTGAAGGAAAACTCCTTAAAAAACAGTTCCATTTACTACATCTAGCTAATGATTTTAAATCTGCTTTAATGTATTTTAAAATGTGTTTTTATTTAATTACTAAAACTTTGCTAAAAAATAGTATGGGTGTGATATGTAAGTAGATGAAGGTACCAAAGCAACAATCATCTGAAAGAATAAGAAATTTAAAATAATAACAAGAAATAAATTTGAACTATTAATATATAAGAAATACTGGGAAAAATAATTGATGATTAGTGAATAAGTAATGAATAATAGAATAAGAATAAAAACAAAGCAAGTATATTAAATTTGTGGATAGGAAACTAAAATCTAACTTTAAGAAATCAGCAGATAAAATCACGAGAAGAAGCTCTCAACCTTTTATGTGAATATAAAGCATAGAACAAATGAGGCAGAAAAAGGAGAAATGGAAAGAAATAAGAAAGCATAAAACAATGAATGATGGAAAATAAGAGAAAAGATGAGAAACAAGAAGTGCTGGAAGTTAAGACATTGAGGATATAAAGTCCTCATTAGTAACATTTTAAAAAGTAAAGGAGATATGAACTAAGAAGGAAGACTTATTCATAATTTTATCTTTTTGAGCCGTACTCTGCACTTATAAAAATACAATATAGTAAATCAGGAGCTTACTCTAATTTCCCATTATGACACTGTATTCTAAGTTTCAACTTTGTTTGATTTTGATTTAGACCTTTAGCTAACCTTCAGAATGGATAGATGCATACGCTCAGTGGTTCACTCTCACTCTGAAACCCTAGAGTGACTGCAGACTATAACAAGAGAGCATCCTGATTCTGTCCCAACTGAGCAAACTCCCAGCCCATCAGCATCTCCCCTAGAAAGTAGCTACAATCCAAACACTTCTAGCTTTGTCAGGGCAACCTAGTGTAAGGGGACTATTTGGAAAATTGATCATGAAAATATGCACTCTACTTATTCCTCTTAAAAGTGGGTGAAATTAGGATCTCTCTTACCCAGGAAAATATGAGCTTTACTTAATAGATCCCAGCAATACCCTAGGTTTGTATAGTCTTTCAAGGATATTTGTGTATGTATACATATGTATCACTCAGTAGTTCAAAAACAAATATTTAAACCCTAGTAGTACTCCCTCCTTACCCCTGGCTAACTGTTGTGAATTTCAAAAGGCCATTTGAATGGGAGAATGTTCTGTTCATACGTGCAATATCAATATCAAATGCAAATTATTATTGTTGGGCTATAAGGGCATCATCTAACAATAGTGTGCACAACTTAAAGAGCAATGCAATGTATTCATCTACCACTATTCTCAGAATGAAATTCTGTAATTGGGCATGCCACCTCATTTATACTTAAACTATGTTGATAAATGAGATAGCAAAAGTTAAATTTACTATATTTGGCATTTGAGGGGATAGTGGGATCAAAAATTTGGAAGAAACCATCAAGAATATTTCATCATTAAAATACAGGTTTGATTTTTAGATTCCTATGTTCATAAGTGATAATGAACAGTCCTGTTAATGATTTTATATCTAGAAATCTTATAACCATCAAAATTGCCCCTAATTCTTGAGGGGGCAAACAATGTGAAAAACAAAATATACTCAGATCCTTCAATGTCAAATTTGTAAAGATTCTCCAGAAGCAGAAACAGATATTTATAGGGGTATAGCTTTCACATCATTTTGACATTTCACACTTAATTCTCACAATCACCCTTTCAGTTAGGACCGGCTTATTAATTCCACCTAAAAAAATGAGGAACAAGTTAAAATGTGACCTGCAGAGCTGGGATATAGCGAGCCCAAGTGTTGGGACCTAGCAGTCATGTCTGGACCTCAGTGTTCAGGTTTTGTCTCTGGTGCTTAATGATCACGTGACCCCAGGCAAATAGCTTTAAAGTGAAGCTGATAATTCCTTCCTCTCAGCAGTATGGTGAGAATCAAAGGGCATAATCCTTATGAAAGTACTTTTGAAATTGTCAAATGAGCTATAAATAAAGTAGACCTTTTTTTCTTCCCCCTGGTATCTATTACATTTGCACCTTGTTACTCCAAAGGAACAGCTGTGGAAAGACAATTTTGGTTTGTGAACATGTCATTTAAAGGTTTATTTAGAGCCTAACAATTGCCGGGGATGTAGAATGCGAGCCCACCCATTCCATTCCGTTGCCCACTTCTCTTTCTGCTGTTCTGAGCTGACTTTAAGCTGCTCTTTTCCATACTTCATGGGCTCCCATTCTGACTTCACTGAATTCGTCTTCACAGAAAGACATGGGGATGGGTTTAAGAAGTCAAGCAAACTTCCACAAAAGTAGAGCACTCTTGCATTAATTAAATTGCTATCTCTTCTGAAATGATGTTTTAAAAAAATTATTCATCCTGTTCTTATGCTTAGTCAAATTTTGCTGTTTCTCAGATTTCATTTTTCTTAAAGTATCTGGAATTCTAACTGATCTATTTTTAGAGCTTAAGGTTTATTTTTCCATCTAAATGCCATTTCAATACTTTTTTAAAATCAGTAATCAGTCTTATACTTTGTCATACCTTATGTGTTAAGCAAGACTGGGAGATGCTAAAACCAAATGACTCATGATCCGAGCTCTCTCTTTCAGCTCCTAAGGTGTTCCAGCATGTTACTCCGAAGCCAAAGACATCACCAAGTCCAGAAGTGTCCTATACTCAGCCTGGTAAATGCTTTATTTCATGTTTAAGCCAAATGCATTCTACAGTCACACTCTGCTACAATGAAACATGAGGACTGATGGATGTGAGGTCCATGTTTCACTTCTGTTCAGGTACCGCGTTGATCATGCATGATATAGTCATTTCAAAGTGTTCATAAGAGTTATCTAAGTGCTCATATGGTAAGCCATTGATATAATCCAAAGGCAGAGAATTATGCCAAGGGTAGAATGCTTCTTCTAGAATTAAAATTCTCTTATTTTTTGACTTCCAAAAAATAACCTACCAATGTTAACTATGCTGTGCTCATGTTTCACCAAGATAAAATAAAGAATTGGGGATTTTCCCACAAAAATGATAAAATGATGTTTTACAAATGGAGGAAATGATGTTTAACCATTTTCTTGGGTTCAAACATTTTACACTACCCAGTATTGAGGGTCTTTTTCTTTTTTTTCCTTTTAAATTCTATTTTACCCATTCATGGAGCAGTTGCTTGAGTCAAGAAATTTGTTTCACACAGGAAAACTGATTGCTTTAGCTACAGATCAATTTCTTGCCTGTCATTTGAGAAGGCTTTTTGCCCCTTTATGGGAGGAATAATCTCGTGTTTGTGGGAGTAGTCAAGGTAGGGACTGCAAGGACCCAGACGTTTCTCTAGATCCTCAAGTGACCGTACAAAGCTGCTGTTAGCTTCACTAATTAGTTCACTGTTGGTTCACTAATAAGCCAAACCAAGTTTTTAACTAGAGTATCTGAGAAATACAATAAGTTCCCCCCCTCTTTTTTTTAAGGTCCAGTTATTATAAATTCTTAGATGGTCCTGGAAGCATATAGAACATTCCTAGAACCAAAGGGTTTCTGAGCTGTAGCTTGAAATGATGGCATTTTGGAGGCAAGTGAATTCACTTGCTATCATGTTTTCCAGGTTGTATAAGCGCAGGGTGTTACTGTCGCTGTGGGATGGCTAGCTTGTTGCAGGTGGTGATAGGCTGAAAAGAGCCTCTTTTGCCCTGAAGTCTAGACTTTAAATTAGTACTGCTAAATGCAACAGTCAATATTATAAATGCCAATAAGGAAAAAGCTGATCTTCCCACTTGCAAAAGGTCAGCTTCTTGTTTTCAACTGAGGAAAAAATATGTAACAGAAATGAAGTCATTGCAGATAACAACAGTAGATATGAGTGATTATATTCACTTTTCGTTAGAGAAAGCAATACTATTGGTCCTGATATGACATAATCTCATTAAACCAATATATCTAATAGTTCAACTTTTTCTTTTTTAAATGTCTACTATTTGCCTTAATTCCATCAACACCTTCTTTTTCACAGACACTCTGATGTGTACATTTGAGCCCTGGAACAACAGCACAAACGCTCTCTCTGGAGACTTCATTGAGCTTATTCTATTGACTCTCCAGTTCCAAATGTTCAGATTGAATTCTGTCTCTAAACCTAGTGTTGGTCCTGCCATTGTGTCCATCAGGGGTTCCCCTATTGCTCCAGGGGTGTGACGCTACGGGAAGAATCACAGGCAATCCTTACTACTATTTAATGTTCTCCCAAGTGTTTTAACAGACTGGATTCAAACAGTCTTGGGGTTGTATCTAGGCTCAGGTTTGCATCCTAATGAGCCCACAACCTTGTTTACTGGCTCCTCAGAAAACAGGGTAAATTACATATAAACTTAATGTGTACTTGTACCTCTATCCTTTTTATAGAGATAGACGCTCTATAAAAATGTAAAAAGTAGTACTGAAATCAGGACATAGTTATGTTTTAACACAATGTTTATCTCAAAATTTATACTGAGAGATATCAGAAGTGACAAAACTGAATTTTTAGACCGGGACCAAATAAGTCAGTCTCGGATTATCTGTACAGCTCTTTCATTCTATAGATTCCTAGGTATAACACACGTTTCATCCAGTTAGGCCTTTAGAAAATATCTTTCAGTCACTCAGTTGAATTATCTACAACACTTAATGAGGAATCTAGACAAACTGAGCCCACACATCATGTCCAGAACCAAAACAGAACTGGCTTTTCTTTTGATCTGCCTTGGAGGAATGCTTTTGAATTCAGAGCAAAGGACCTGCCCTGATGCCTGGCTCAACAGAGCTGTGCCTTCTTTGTAGATTTGTTTCTGTACCAAGGGCTGTCTTGGCTTTGTTGGAACTTCTGTCACCACAGAAGTATTTGGATAGACTTCAGTCATCGGGAGCAAACAAGGGGCAAAAACGTTTAGATTTCAGCAGGCTATCCAATCCTACAAATGTTCTGTAACTGCTCTCTTGGGCAAATTCTAATTTGCAGTCACACATCAGCATTTTTGCAGTTAGGAAAGAAGAGACTAATGCTAAAATGTCTTTTGGAGATGGAATTGCTAGGATGTAGACAATGACTGAATGGTGTTATGGAGAGAAGGATGACACTGTGATTTCTAGCTTGGGCAGGTGGTAGATGATAATACCATTAACTAAGGCAGGGAACACAGAGGGAGGAATGAAGGCTTGTGTTTGTACATGCTAGGTTTGGAGGGCCAGCAGGACTGGTGGTTAAAATGTATTTTTGGATATCTATAAACAGAGGTCGATATTTAGGATGTAGATTTGGGAGTCATGTGTCTACATATAGAAGGTTCTTAAATCTTGTGAGTGAATGACATCGTCCAGGAGAAAGTACAGACAGAAAATAAGAGATCAGAGATCAAAGTCGTAGGGGACACAGTTATATTTCAAGAGTGGACAGAGGAAGAGGAGCCATCAGAATTTGCTGTCAAAAGATCCAAGTAGCAGGAAAGAGGGACTCGAGAGGCAAGACAGGGAAGGGCAGCCGTCAATGACAGTGAGGTGGACAGGTGTCAGAAGAGCTGTTGGACTTGACAGTGTGGGTCCAAAAGCCTGCATCTGAAACCTGTGGGCCACTGCTTCAGAATTCAGCAATTTTCAGACTTTGGCAAGGTAAAACAGCACATAGACCGTCGATTACAAGCATATTCATAAGTCTGCAGTGGGAAGTATGAACAGTCACACTACTCAGGATGAATAAAAACTGCAAATAGCCTCAGGTCAGTTCTAGTCAGGTTTTACTGTCAAATAAGTTAAGAAAAAAAAAACACTTTCTGTCTTCAGAGCATTTTGAACTTCAGAACTATGGATGAGGCCTCATGGATCTGTGGGTGCGGGAGTAGGTGCAGGAGATCAGGAAGCCAGTCCACAGTGAATGGAGAAGATGCAGTTAAGAGACCAGGAAGCAGAGGCAGATAGAGTTTTTAGAGGAAAGGAATAAGAGCAAGAAAGGGATGGTTTGAAGGGGAAGCCATGTCAAGGAAATGGTTATTAATGTTAGGATGTTGGAGCATTTCAGCTGTTTTATAGGTGGAGAGGGAGAAACTCATGGATAAATAAATATGGACTAATGGAGAAAAATAGAAGGTAATAGAAATAATGGAAAGCAAAAGGCCCCAGAGGAGATGGGAGGGAAGGTGACCCAAGAGCACAGGTAAAGCTCTGAAAGTGGTCTCTGAAAGAGCAGGAAACCTGCTTCCTCTCAAACTGGACCTTAGGGTACAAGGTTAGCATAAAGGAAGAGGGAATCTGGAGGTGAAAATGGTGTGTGGTCTATGTGTGTTACTTTTCTAAGAGACTCTCTTTGTAGCCTATTGCAGGGGTAAACCTTACTGAAGATTCCTTATTCCACCATCTCTATCAGAGAGCGACACCTTCATTCTCTCATCTACTCTGGCAAAACATTCATGCGTATTCATTTACATTTGTCCATATTGGACATTTCCACTCACAATTGTCTCACGTTAGTTGAATTGTTCTTTGGAAACGTGCCCTTTATTCAAAAAGACAGTTAATATAACTGTTAAGTTAATTGGTTATTTAATATAAATGGTAAATTGGCCTATACAAATGGGTCTAAATATAATAATGGTAAGTAATCTTATAAAGAAGTCAAAACTGCCTTCTTAATACATTCTCATGATTTACACTGATAAGTTTCCTCCAGCATGGAAGATTTTGGTTTTAAGAATCATTCTCTTATTCAATTAAATATACGGAGGAATGCCACATTGGGAAAAAGAAAAAAACAACTTTGCATTTGTTGGAGCTGCCGTTGACCAAGAAAGAGAATGATTCATATCCCTTTCCTGTGAATATTTCTAGTTCTTTCCTTTCCACTGATTTCACCTGCTTTAGAACGTCTGGCATGGCAGTTATTAAATCATCCCTTCATGGTTAGAAAGTGCCAGTTGCAGCAGCAGGGATCCACATTAGTCTAAATTCCTCAGGAAACTAAGGCAGGCAGTGAATCATGTATTTACAGTATATGGTGGATTTATTGGTAGCACATTTCTTTTTAGCTTCTCCTTTCCTTAATCCGGCTCCTCTCTGTATAGTCTAGCACTGCAACCAATTAGGATGTTTATAAACTCAGACTGCTCTGTATAGCTGTGACCTTCTCAGACGCACACCAAAATGCCTTCTCCCTCACCCTCCAGATAACAGTTAGTTTGATTTACAACTGGAAATTCCTCATATTTTACCACTTCAGTCCTTAAAAATACTACATGGCAAAGGTGAAGTGTTCACTATGGTGATGGGTTTTCTTTAACTTTGTGCACCACTAATCTTTTTGAAGTTACCTTTTTTAAAAAAAAAGTCCAGATATCAAGTTCCCCTGGTGGTTACCCTTTAGCTCATAGAAGTTCTAATGGAGTCACATTTCGTTTCAGTGGACCAAATTCCATGACTGTGATTTCACTCGCACTTGCTTAGTGGCCTAGACTAAGAACAGATGTGATGTGCACGTTAAATGTGATCCCAAAAGCCATAAAAGAGAATGAACGTCCATCTTATATAATCTGTTTCTACACTAATGATAAAGTGCTGCTTGTCCACCTCATGGTACAAAAGTTTTCTTCATCTTTCTCAGAGGCAGAGTTGTAGCCTGAATCCTAATTTTTCTCCTCCAGCACCATATAAGATGCAAGAAAGTTACACTGCATACCTAAGGGTATTTGTGAATTTGGTGTGGTAGGAAAGCTTTTCAGTGAGTGAGTAGGGTTGACAAGGACCTCCTTTTAGGGAAACTGAGTTAAAGAAATACGTCATCTTGCTCCTGAAAGGAGATTTGCCATAGAAATCTGGTACTAACAATAGGCAAATCACCCTGGTATTTTCCCCAATGAGAGATAAGGTATCAAATTCCCAGCCTACCATTTTATTTTGCCGAAGTAGAACTGGACACAGGCATTAAAAATATACTGGATATCAGGACTGAACGTGATTATTGTTTAGCGTATATTTTTCTCCTTTGTTTTCATGTTCTCATATGTCAGGAGGCCCTAATACCTATACTTAATACCTATTATACTAGAAGCCATATCACTAAGAATGACAAAAATGGCAACATTTATCTAACATTTACTATGTAACAAGCACTGTCATAAACTTTACATTCGGTATCTTCTAATGAGTGACTGATCCTTCCTGCTTTACTTTCTCCCCATAATAACTGTTAGTGCCTTTTAGAATAAAACTTTGTTCTTCCCTTAGATATTCAAGAGTTTTGCCTTTCTTCCTGTTTTCCTCAATTTGTAGGCCATTTCTTTTTCTTTTTCTTTTTTTTGGTACGTGGGCCTGTCACTGTTGTGGCCTCTCCCGTTGCAGAGCACAGGCTCAGCGGCCATGGCTCACGGGCCCAGCTGCTCCGCGGCATGTGGTATCTTCCTGGACCAGGGCACGAACCCGTGTCCCCTGCATCGGCAGGCGGACTCTCTACCACTGCGCCACCAGGGAGGCCCAGGCCATTTCTTTAAGATAATGTATTTTCTATTGCTGTCAGTGGAATTTTAGCAGGAATATCAAATGGCAGCTATAACCTCTTCAGACAAAAACTGACCTATTGAAGACAACTTGAGGGAGACCTACCTCCTTGTGTTTAATTACATTAGTTTTTTCTTCCTTTTTTTTCCCTCAACAGAATCTTCGAAATGACCTGTGACCAACTTTGTTTTACTGCCATTAGAACCTTTCCTACACGCTGACATTTTTCCATTTCAGAAAGATGGCCCTCTTCTTGGCTTAGCCCTTTAGCCATTGTGAAAACATCTTTGCTTCATTCATGCTTCCCAGGGTTTTAGGTCTATGGGTTAAGTTTCACTCCAAGTATGACATTTAGAGTGCACAGTGTTTTATAATCTTTTTCTTTCAGTTCCAAGAGATGTGCTCCTTCCCCATAAACCAGACCCTGAAGCCTCTCAGAGCGAACCTGGTAAATGAATTGTTTTATTTTCCCAGTTACGAAGTGTATTTTTCAAAAAATATTCTTGAGGTAAATATATTTTTGGAACGATTGTGATGTGGAAGAAGTTCAGAGAAAATTATGGATAGAAAATGTGTATTTCTTTTGGGGAGGTTTAATCATACAATCTGCTTGACAAATTTTTCCCCATGAGAGAATAGTGTAGAATTAGTTTATTTTCCCTGAAAGTATTTTTGTTGAATAGAAAATCATGCTAAAGTTATAAGATATAATTATTACCTGAGCCAACCATTTTCACCTTCTTTCAGAATGTAAATATTGCTACATTCCAAATGTGGGTACACTTTTAAGTTAAAAATATGGGTGCCTAATCAAATTTTCCTCATAGTGACAGTGAACGAAAACTTTAAAGTTTTAGTTGAACTAAGTTCCCTGGGTGTCACCTAAGGTATAGAATTTTCTCGTATTTATTATGATTCTAAGAGAATGTTTAAATGTTCAAACGGGTGCATTGTAGAGACACAGAAACTGGGTTTACTTCACCAGGTAGTAATTCTCATAAATATATTTCTTTGGTTTGCTTTTGGCCTAGTTCTGCAACCTGTTACCTTTAGAATTGATCTGCCAGAGACAACACTAGGTAATGGTTTTCCCATTTGACCCACTCTAATTATTTTCCTGGCTGCCATCAAGATTGCAGGTCTTTCTCAAATGATCACATTGAAACATCATCTGTCCTCAGTCCTCTTCGTTGTTTCATTCTCATTATTTTTACTCTTTCCAAAATAGAAAGGCAGTGGTTTCAAAATAGAAGGGCAATGTTCTAAAGGTTTGCTCTGAAGACCAACTTAAGACAGCTCACTACCGAGCCCATTCTCACCTACCTCATTTGTCTCTGTGTTCAGAATGATTCCACCTTACTCACGCCCACCTAGTTAACTTTTTCTGTTGGTTTAGTGGTTCTCAGCTGTGGTGTTATAACCCACTAACATGCTGTGGAAGATGCTGGCAAGTAATTATTATTAATATTGGTCAAAATACTAAAGTTTGCCACCGGTTTATTTTTAAAAATAAACTTGAGCAGACGCCAGGTGCTTGCCACAGTGATGATATTCTCTCTCCTGTTGTAATCCTATGTGCTCTCTTGGATGGGAGAGCTGCAGCTGACAGACCAAGGACCATGTCTTACCCACACCATGTCTTACCCACACCCGCTATGGTCATAGAGTATGTCAAGCACTGAATGTCATTTATTATCTATCCTGGTGGAAAAAACAGTTGAGAACCATTATTCTATGTTCCACAGTCATCTTCCTGAAGGTTCTATGCACACTTAACTTTCTTCTTCCTGACTCACTTAATGTTTTCTGTTTTTCTATTTCAAATAAAGGAATCTCATGTAATATTATTCTGGCCGGGTGCTGGCTTTTGAATCTAAAGATTGACAACCTTGGTACTTGTCTTTTCAGCTCCTTTAGAGACACGAGGCAGCCCTTTCATTCCTATGATTTCACCGAGTTCTAGTCAAGAGGAACTACAAACCACTCTGGGTAAATTTTGTTTTACTATTTCAGTCTATTGAGGACTTAACATTTTAGGAATTGCCTTAAAGTAGCCATATGTACATTTGTGTTCATAGATTTCCAAACCGCAGAGGGTCTCTTTTTATCATTATAAAAAAATACCCATTTCACTTGATTCTTTTACATTAACTGTATATTTGTCCTTCTAATATTTATGCTGATTTCTAATATAAAATGAGAATATCTTGAAACATCTTGACAAAATTCCAATTATTATTATTATTATTTTTGTGGTACACGGGCCTCTCACTGCTGTGGCCTCTCCCGTTGCGGAGCACAGGCTCCGGACACGCAGGCTCAGCGGCCATGGCTCATGGGCCCAGCCGCTCCACAGCATGTGGGATCCTCCTGGACCGGGGCACAAACCCGTGTCCCCTGCACTGGCAGGCGGACTCCCAACCACTGTGCCACCAGGGAAGCCCTCCAATTATTTTTTTAAAAAAGAATCTTCCCAAAGTATATCAATGCTATATTCTTTTGTTGCTTTTTCCATATTTGGAACTGCATTTTGGAAGACAAATTTCATCTAGTATTTGAATATCTTTTGGGGGCTAACTGCAATGCCAAGCAATAGGAATTCCAAAATAAAACTGTTTTTAAAGGTTACCCTGGAGAGCTCGCCATCTGATATGAAGACAGGATTTAGCAGTAGCTGTTCTTCCTCTGTGCTACCCAGTGTTCTACATGTATTTTTAAATTTAAGGCACGTAACAACTTTGTGAGGTAGTTTCTATTACTTGCCCCATTTTACAGCTTAGAAAATTGAGGCACAGAAAGATTTAAAAATCTGGTTAAGCCATACAGCTAACGTCAGAGCCAAATTGGAACCCACATACTCAGTCACCAGAGCTCCTGGAATTCACCCCCATGTTATACAATACAATAAATTCATAGAGAAATGAGCAGCATGCTGAGCAAGGAAACTACCTGGGGGTATCAGGGAAGGCTTCACAGAGGAGGTGACATGTATGCCGGGTCTTCCAGTTGGAATGAGAGTTGAAGTTAAAGGTGTGAAAGGTTAAAGACAGATAGGGAAGAGACACAGGGTGGAGAATGGCAGCCAGACTAATCTGATGAGCATCCGGGTAGCCTGGAGGAACACAGATGCATGAATGAGTCAGTAAGGTTGGTTGGAATGAGCTGGCCAGGCTTTCGAAGAGTTCAGCATCAATGTCTTCACTGTGTGGGAAACCCAATTTTGCCGGACACTTGGCTGAAGATGAACTGGAAAACAAGAGTTCCCAGCTTGTGTTTGTTGGCTTCTCTGCCCTGTCCATGCTACATCCCACATGGCTGTTTAAATCAGTGGCTTTATTTTCCTCCCTTCATCCATTTTCAGATAAACCCATCCTTTGTGTGTGTCTGCTGAAATGAAGCTACTGATCACATTTTAAAATGGAATCCTTTTCAAAGGAAAAATTTTTTAACTGAATGAGCAAATGTATCCTAATTACCAAATACTCATCTATTGTAGCCTAGGTCCTCAAAGTCAACATTACCCACGATGGCAAAGTCAAAAGTACTTATCAAGAACCAGTGCTGGATGTGCTAATTATCTAAATTCCACTCCCTGTTTTTTTTTTTTTAATGTACCCCATTTACTGGACCAACTATTACAAGAATCCCTCTTATGAGCAGAATCCAGATTATAAAACAGGCAGAAAATAAGATGACAACATATTATTTGCACCAAGTATTTCCTTGGATCCAGTATGTAGCAAAGTGAACAGTATAATTTGCTGTGTCGGTATGATGTTTTAATGATTTCAAGATAATATGGGACTGGGAGTATTGCCATACTTATTTTTATTTTGTCAGGAGTAATGCACCAGTATGTCAATAAACAAACTTTGATTTTCACATGAGATAAATAGGATATTTATTCTTCTATGGTGTAAATACACATTATTTTCTATGATCTATTTTTTTTCCAGCTCACCTAAATAATTTGTGGAGCTCATGAAATAGGGAGGAAACTTGAAGGCAATAATACATAAAGACAGGAGGCATATCCGAGAATATAGCCATGTCCAGTATCATGAAACAATGATCCTGAACTAAAAGCTTTTGAAATCCTTATAATAATCATTAAGATAATAGTGCAAGAAGACAGTAAATATAATAAATGAGAGTTATTAAAATATACCATTATCTTTGACATACGATGGTTATTGGGCATAGTTATTAATGCAATTTACCCTTTTATCACCGCACGGGATAGAAAAGAGTAGGGTTTGTTTGTTTCCTTTTTGACCCGTTCATAATGATAATCATTTAAAGCCAGCCATCTTACTGTGTTTCCTCCAGCAGAAACAGACCAATCCACCCAAGAACTCTTCACAACCAAGTTTCCACGAACAACTGAATTGGCAAAGACAACTCAGGGTAATGCTATTTCCCCACCTCTGGATAGTAACTTTTCCTTCTTTTTTAAGCAGGAAGAAAATTTTCTTTTAAGAATGTAATTTTTCATCACAGTGAGTTAAGTTTTTTCATTGCATAGGTACAGGACATCAGCCAAATAGGAATATTTGTATGAATACCAGTTGAATGTAGGAAAGACAGTTTCTTTAGTTAGAGCTGTACTTTTGAATGTATGGTTGACTGCTTCATGCTGATGACTAAGAAAGAGAGCTCCCATTTTTTTTTCCTTGCTTGACCTTCTTTTGCCTCATTTTCCACATCTGATAAATAAGAATCTTTATTTCCTTCTCCTTCTTCTCCTCCTTTCTCTCTCTCTCCTCCCTCTGTCCCATCTCCCAAACTTGATCAACGCGTTGGTATTGTGGCCTGAGAAAGGAAACTCGTAACAAGAAAAATCATTTTTTAATGATGAATTAATATTAAAACATCCAAGAAGCTTTATTCGGGGGTCTCCTTATATTATTTTTTCCTTCTACTTTTTGGGAAGTTAACTCACCTACACAGAGCTCTCTCTCACATCTTCATGCTCTCGGTAGTCTTTGCTTTTTATATCTTTCTGTCCTACTTGGATTGTAACCAGTTGCAGATTTCTAGTATTTTCGTGTTTTCTTTTTTTCCCCTTAATTATGCTCTTTTGCCCACGTCTACCTCTAGCATATGGGAGAAAGCCCAAAAAACAAGAGCAAATAATTTTTAAAGAGTTGTAAGACAAATTTATTGTACTCAATTGTCAGTTATAATTGGGGAGGGAGCTTTGTGGAAGAAACAAAGCAATATGAGGAAATGATAATAAAAGAAATCTAATCTTAAGGTATATATTTTATAATAAGCAGAGCAGTACTTGTTCTAAATAAACATGACTGACAATACTCTCTACAGTACAAGACAGTTCTTGTAAATTTTGTAAAACTTTTGAACTTGTTTCATTTAATTTTTATAATGGTTTAAATGTTTATTTTATTATTTACTTTATTACCTTTCTATTTATTTTTAAAATAAAGTTAATATACACGGAAGTAAGGAGCCAGTATAATGACAGCCCTCCCACACCCTCATTACTAGCTTCAGCCATTAACAGCAGGTGTTCAATCCTATTATATCCATACCGCATCCTGATTTTTATATGTTTATTTTTTAATGTTTTTGCAAACCTCTTTAATGTCTGGCTTGATAGAAGATAGCTGGATTCTCATAATCAAACACATTGACGTTTTTACAGCAAAACATATAAATACTTACAATAAGCAGGGTAAACACTTTATTCAGCTCAGGTTGTATTGCCAAATGAGAAAAAGATTTCAGCTTTTTTTTTTTTTTTTTTTTTTTTTGCGGTACACGGGCCTCTCACTGTTGTGGCCTCTCCCGTTGTGGAGCGCAGGGTCCGGACGCGCAGGCTCAGTGGCCACAAACCTGTGTCCCCTGCATCAGCAGGCGGACTCTCAACCACTGCGCCACCAGGGAAGCGCCAAGATTTCAGCTTTTCAAAGCTTTGTAGATTTCAGAATTGAGGGTAAAAATCATAGACCTGTTCTTTTCTTGTTTTTGCTTTTTCTTACTTTAATGGGAGTATCAATATTTTTATCAAATTGCTTCTAGAACATGGTTTTATTAGATGAGTTTCACAGTTGATTGGTTGTATATCCAGGATCTGATATCATTCTATGAATTGTCTTAACATATTTATATAATGTACTGTATTTTAATTACTTTCTTATGTTCTGAAGATCCTTAGCTTGAGCCTAACTTGTGCAGCTCTGGGATTCACACTTTTCTAGACTCATGCCAAGGCTCTTTAAAGTGGGCTCACCAGAAGTGCATTTCCAACCTGGTCCAGGCCAGTAACCCTTCTTGGGAGTAGAGGGTCAACTTTAGTAACAGCACACTGTGTGTCCTAGGATCACCCTCTGACCCAACCCTCATAAATTCATGCCTGAGCTCTATGGACAAGGAGGTCAATCTAGTGTATTATTTTTATTGTGTTGTGTTTTGTTTCTAATAGTAGGTATCAGATGTGCAAGACAGCACACAACAATTTGAGAGATGCTGTAGGCGTGAAATTGTTTCTCTTGGTCTTCATACTCCACCCAGGCGTGTACCAGGACCTTGTGGCTTTTTGGTCTCCAAGCCCTCAGCAGTGGGGCCCAAGTGCTCCAAAGAAACTTAGTGTCTAAAGCCTACAGCATGAACCTACTAGTAGGATCTCCGGCACATTTTCTCTGCGTCATTCTTGCTTCTTTGTCTGCTGATACAATTCCCTGCAGCTATAACCGAAACCCTGACCTAACTCAAGCTGCTCTCCTTTTCCCCTCTCATCTCAACCCATGGTAGAAATCCACTTGGCCAGAGGCATTCTGGGGACATTTTGATTATTTTACTTATTTCAGCCCCCTGATCCGTATGCCACCCAGGGCATAAGGGGTCCCTGGGTGTACCCTTGTACCTTGTACCCTTCTTTCCCTCTCCCTATACTGGGCAAAACAAAGGTCCTTCAAGGTATTTCTCCTGTAATCCTTGTTTGTCTATTTTTGATGTTATCTTTGTCAAGTATTTTTAGTGTTCTTTTAAAATAATTTTTATAAAACTCTTTAGATATGAAGCCATCTTTTAAAATTATTTTTATTAGTGACCAAAAACTATGTGGAGATGATATTTACAATGTTACATTCTCACAATGCACCTTTGTCTTTTTTTTTTTTTTTTAGTTTAAAATTGAAACCCTCAAGCAGTTTTCTCAAGGCCATGTGTTACCTGGTGATGAGCTATGTGAATAACTCACAGCCCAAACATAAGTTATATTTCAGCTCCTTTATAAAAAGTTCTTTCAAGATTTAAGTAAAGACTGTATAAAAAATAAAACCAAAATTCTGATCCTGTGGCTTTGAAATAATGAATGTAGTGCTGATTATTTCTACACTCTGCTCTGTTTCCTTTCTAAAGTTTTAAAATTCATATGTGTTCTAGAATGATACTAATAAGAGCCATGATTCTTATATTTCTTTAAGCAAAAGCAATCTAACATTGAAGAAATTAACAAGAAACCTGAAATATGTTCAACTGACAGGGAATCCTACCACTCTCAAAGAAAATTGAAGAAAAACATTTGCAAATCATCATCACACATCTTAGGCCATGTGAGAGTTGATTATTTTTAAATAAATCAGTACCTCTGTTCACTCTAGTTATTGCACTTTGAAAGGAGCACATTAAACCTACAGAGAATTTCAGTATGTGTCTGCTGGTTTGGGCCTGAGTATGGCAAAATTCTACTCATCAGTCCTCACATAGGAAGTTTATAAATGAGCTACATTATAATCTGTTTTGCAGGTATATTTTTTAATGTGGTAGGCAAAGCATTTGCTGATTTATGGTTACATAAATACCCGTTCAAGATGTGAACAAAATCATTGAAATGGTGTAATCTACTTAACAAAGTTTGCAAGAAAATTTTTTCCAGTCTTAGCTAAAGCATTACCAAGAAAGTTGGTGGCAGGAAGCAACGTGGTGTGTCAAGGGTGGCAGAGGAGGGAAGGCAAGGATAGACACATCCCAGGATGGATGCACACTTTAAAAACTTAGGGAGCAAAAATATTTCAGCTGAGTTTCTCATGAATTTGCCTGCTTACAATGGTCACTAATTTTTTAAATGTATTTGACAACTCTTCATTAATGGTCCTCGCTGTGCCAGGCCCTGGATAACAGGAGCAGGAAGTAACAAGGTGGCATGTTGGTCCAAGGGCTGTCTGAGTTCTTGATCTTTGCTCACCCTCTCTTGATGGGCAGGACACCAGAGGTCATTTTCTCTCATCCCTAAAGCTTTAATGGATGGCACTAAGTTGAGTATTTATTCACTTCCGGGTTCATGAGCTAAGACAATTAGATACAGACCACATGTTTCTACTCTTTTCTTCTTACATACCTAAAAATATTTTTCTTTCTGCCTTTAATATTATTTGTCTCCTTTGGCAAAATAATGTTTCACAGTGACTCCCTAATTGAGAGATGTGAATGGATGGATGGATGGGTTGATGGACAGACACATGGATGGATGGAGGGGTAGATGGTTGGCTTATATGTTTACCATATTAAGCAACCTTGTGGTGAAATAAATGCCCCTGAAAAACATGGACTAAATGATGACTAATCCTTAACACACATTACCAATGACCTACCTCACTTTGACTGTGTGCATCTTTAATTTCCAGGCATGAATATTTTCACTTGCTTTTTTTCCTTCAGCATCAATGCTGTAATGCATACTTGGAGATTTAAGAATATTCTTTATACTTCCATGCAAAGTGTACAAGTTGTTGGTCTGTAGAGTACTAAATCTCCATTTATTGAGCTCAGGAGTGCTGGTTATTAAATGTGAAGCGTTTCCTCTGTTTCAGCACCACACAGATTGTATACAACTCCTGTGAAGCCCAGAACACCTGACAAACCACACATCAGACCTGGTAAGTTGTTTCTCTTTCTGATGACCTAAATAATCAGCATATCTAAGAAGATATAAAATGTATTGAGGAATTCCCTGGCAGTTCAGTGGTTAAAACTCCACGCTTCCACTGCAGGGGGCACGGGTTCAATCTCTGGTCAGGGAACTAGGATCCCACATGCTGCGTGGCACTGCCAAAAAAAAAATATTGAAACAGCCAAATATACCAAATGAAGGCTATATATCCTTAAACTGAAATAAATTACATACAAAATTCTGATCCTTGTGGGTAAGTAGAGAGGAAATAATGAATCCATGGAAGTGGCAAGACTTGACTGAGATTTTTAAGCATAATCAGATTTAGATACCACCACGGAAGCTTAACAATATAAAACCATTTTTAAAATAGTATTTTTGCATAAATCACACACACTCTCCCCTCCTCCTTCAGTTTTCTATGGCAATTATAGAGATAGCATTAGCATTAGCTATGATATATTACATGTCAAATGTTATCTTTTAAGAAAAGACCTCTTCCATTATAAAAGACTTGTTCTGGGAGAATATTTTTACTTGATTCTTTCAGATTAAAAAAAAATAAAAAAAACACATTTTACAGGTTTTAAACATCAAAGTAAAGTGAAAATAAACTGGAAAATACTTTTTTTTTTTTTTTGGCCACAACATGCGTCTTGCAGGAACTTAGTTTCCTTACCAGGGATCGAACTTGGGCCCCAGCAGTGAAAGCACTGAGCCCTAACCACTGGACTGGTAGAGAATTCCCAGAAAATACTTTAAATCTAAATTCACCAAAGGATTTAGGATCTCCCTCACTGGAGCTTGTTAGTGAAAAGTTAACTTGGGGGTTGATTTGGTCCATATAAATCACTCCTATGCTAACATACAAGTTGGACCAAAGACTCTGGTGTTTTCTGCCCCTTTTCTCCTCTGTGATTCTAAGAAGTTTTAAAGTTCTAAATGAAAAAATGGCTTATAAGCTAACATTCCCGGTGAACATCTCTCCAGGCACATGGAAGAAAGAACAAATACATTTTTCTTTGATTTATGGAGGAGCCCATATTTTTTGGAATAATCCTCCGACTCCATGTGATTTTTGTATCATGGTAACTGTTGAGAATTTAACATGTGGCTGGTTATATTAAACCTTTCTACAAAATAAGGAAACAGTAACAATAATGGCTAACAGTGATGGTGTGCTAACCATGCATCCTGTGAGGTAAGGCTGAGGAAGCTAAGGCTTAAGAAGGGCTGGGAAGTGGATTCGAAGGCAAGCAGTCTGGCTTCAGAACTCACTCTCTTAATCGCGATACACTTAGTGCTCTTCCTTGAAAACTCTGCTAAATGGAAGATAAAAAGCTGACTTCAATGTTTTTGTACTATTATGACTCTCAACAGAGCAGGAGAGAAATTTCAATGGTTTTATCATAGTTCTGAGTTTAACGGTAGACTTGAGGGAGCATATGTACCTAGAGACTCCTCCAAAAGGACCACGAACTTATGTGTTAGGAGGCCTTGACAAATAAATACACATCAAGTTTTGGGTTTTCTTTCGGCATATGTAGTCCTGATCTTTCTTCAGTCCCATTTTGGAATGTATCTAGTGCTTATAAATGAAGCCAGCTAGTTCCCACTTAGAAATATAAATTCCCTCTACTTTTTCAAGCCCAGTGATCACCTCAGAGTACATACTCAGGTCTCAAATTCAAGTCTATGATTTTTATACCAGACTTGTGATTTCTATATTCTGAACAACAGTTTTTGGTAAGTCATCATATTTTTATCGCCCAGTTAAATGACTTCCAATTCTCTGGAAAGTTTTATTTTCCTTGGCTACAAACTTTCAATTAAAAAATGTCTAAACTACTTATTTCCCACTTTATTATAGTTCTGAATAGGACAACTACAAGACCTAGTAGACCCAAACCCAGTACAATGCCCAAAGGGAATGGAATGGAAACAGGTAATGATCACAAATTTATTTCCTTTTGATCCTATTAAACTCTAGATGTTTTCATTCAATTTTTATAATTTTGTTGACTGCACATTTCAATTCGTTTTTTACCAGTTTTGTTAGTACAGCCAGTTTTGGAAGTTCATAGAATTGAAACTTGTAATTCATTCCGAAGTCAAAATTTCAACAACAAAAAAATTTCAAATGTCTCTGAAAAGATTAAAATATAGTTTTTCACTTTTCTCAGCCTAGTCCACTAAATCAGCTACAGCTACAATATATAGTCTTGATTCTTAAAAGTATCCTGAATATGAATTATTGAATTAAAATATCAAAATAGCTGTTTCCCTAACTTCAAAACACTTTCTATATACAGGTTTGGTCTTTGAGAATGTTATCACTTCGTTTTCCAGTTTATAATTTCACAAGTACCACTGAAATTTTTTTAATACACCCAGATCTGTTAGCCACCTGGAATATGACATTTAAATGAGAAGAGCAGTTAGCAAATGATCACCCTGGTTACAAGCATATCAGTGTTTCCAAATCATTCAGTTTGATTCAGTGACATTGCCCTAATCCAGTCTGGTCTATGGAATATCATACAGATAAATAGAACAATGATCTGATAAAAGTTCAAACACTCAACTCACTAAGTGGATAAATGGTAGTTATTAAATGCCTTAATATGGGATTGCATTGTTCCCTTGAAATATTTTTTAAATAGTGCAAATCTTGTGCCTGCTTATGTAAAAAAGCATAAAAATTACAGTTTATTTAATATGTATATATAAAATCAACCCATAATTATTCCCTAATGAGAAAGAGATATGAATACTACCTGAAGACATGTATTCAGTCTAAAAATGATTTAGGGCCTTCCCTGATGGTGCAGTGGTTGAGAGTCTGCCTGTCGATGCAGCGGACGCGGGTTCGTGCCCCGGTCTGGGAGGATCCCACATGCCACTGAGCGGCTGGGCCTGTGAGCCATGGCTGCTGGGCCTGCGCGTCCGGAGCCTGTGCTCCACAACGGGAGAGGCCACAACAGTGAGAGGCCCGCATACCGCAAAAAAAAAAAAAAAAAACGATTTAGATTTTTTTTTAAAGTGTGTGTTTTTGTGCTCCGTTATTACAATGTCTGAAGTTCTAGGAATTCACTTCCCTTCAATTAATGAGGCAGATACTATAAATTCCTGATTCATGAAAATCAAGAAAGCATTCCAATATCTATTTATGCTCAGCTGTTCCTTTTATTTTTCCCAAGTGGGATTAGGCAGTTCATAGTGTCTCAGGTTGACGTAAACAGTCTGGCTCTAAACAGAGCCACCTTCTTAATATTCAAAATAATTCCCTGGAGTTTGCCTAAGTAAAAATAGAAGAAAGCATTTATGTCAACAAAACAAAGAACAAGTAGCTATGATCAAACTTGAAAGCCATTAACCTTCAGTATAATCAAGCATTGATTCTCACAAGGAAAATTCTGTCTTTTGGAGGGAAAACAGAGCATTATTATATTTTAGTTTATTAGCAATATAAATATTTTTTCCAGAGCCACTTGTAATACAAACTGACATCTGTTACCCTCTTGTGTAGATAAAGTCAACTTTGTAATAACTCACCTAACTTAGCTTTGAAAGGATGATCTCTTACCAGGACTTCTTCAGTTTAATTAGTTGGTTGCTGGTAGAAATAGATTGATGGACTACTGAGCCCGCACGCCACAACTACTGAAGCCTGCACACCTAGAGCCCATGCTCTTCAAAGAGAGAAGTCACCATCACAATGAGAAGCCCACGTACTGCATTGAAGAGTAACCCCCGCTTGCGGTGACTAGAGAAAGCCTACGTGCAGCAATGAAGACCCAAGGCAGCCAAAAATTAATTAATTAATTAATTTTTAAAAAATGAGCAGACAGGATATTAGCAAGAATAGAGATCTAAACAGCACCATCAACCAAATAGACTCACACAATTATGGTGAAATGACATGGGGCAAAGGTACAAAGGCAGTTCAACAGAGAAAGGACAGTGTTTTCAACAGATGGTGCTGGAAAAACTGGATATCTGTATGCAAAAACACTAAACAAAACAAAAACCAAGCAAACAAAGAACTCCTCTACCTAAACAAAAAGGAACTCAAGGTGGATCATAGATCTAAATGTAAAATGTGGGGCTTCCCTAGTGGTGCAGTGCTTAAGAATCTACCTGCCAATGCAGCAGACATGGGTTAGAGCCCTGGTCCAGGAAGATCCCACATGCCGCAAAGCAACTAAGCCTGTGTGCCACAACTACTGAGCCTGCACTCTAGACCATGTGAGCCACAACTACTGAGCCCATGTGCCACAACTACTGAAGCCCACATGCCTAGAGCCCATGCTCCACAACTAGAGAAGCCACCTCAATGAGAAGCCCACACATCACAATGAAGAGTAGCCCCCACTCACAGCAACTAGAGAAAGCACACGTGCAGCAGTGAAGACCCAACACAGCCAAAAATAAATAAATAAATAAATAAAATTTATTTTAAAAAAAGAAAAGAAATAGGTTGATAGGCACAGGTAAACAAAGCTGAGCTCATTGTTTCCCCTTTCCTTGCTCCACTACCATCCCCAATCAAAATGTGTTGCACATGTTCTATGTTCTGATGTCTGTCTATTGGGATCCCCCTTCAGGGAAGGACTTGCCTGACCTACCTGAAGGGAATGAAGTCAACAGACAGTATCCCACTGTCATATCCTTCACAGTCAGCCTCAGCTGAGAGAGCCTTGATTGGAGATATGGGTGGTACATCTCCTTGTCTACCACAACATATAACAACCAAATGATATTTGCCTCAGGAATGCAAGATTGGTTTAACATTCAAACAAATTAGTGTAATTTACCACATTAAGAGAGCAAAGGAAAACATCATATGATCATCTCAATAAATTAAAAAAAAAACAACCATTAGACAAAATTCAAAAAACATTCATGATGAAAACTCTCAGAAAACTGGGAATAGAAGGAATTTTCCTCATTCTGATAAAGGGCATCTGTGAAAAACCTACAGCTACCATCCTATTTCACAGTGAAAGTTTAAATGTTTTTCTTCTAACATCAAGAACATAAGCAAGGATTCCTACTTTTACCCCTTCCGTTGAAAATAGAAGCAGAGTGTTAAGCCAGTGCAATAAGGCAAGAAAAGAAGTAATGGTATAAAAATTGCAAATTACAGATGCCATTGTGTAGCATATTATGAAAGGAAAATTTAACAGCTCTTGAAGTATTTGCCTGGGGAATAGTGTCTTGAGAAATTGGTGAGAAAAAGAATGTTTTTAAATCTGTTCTCTTCAGGTTGTAGACTTACATGTGTCCACATTACTTTGTGCATAGTTTTGATCTAACTTGTTTATAGAAATGCAGGTATTCACATCAAGTTTCTTTTCTTTCTTCTCTGACCCAGTCCTACTATCTCATTCATACTCACTTCTAACCTCTTTTGAGTCTTAATGAGATACCATTTTTGTGTTAACTGATTCCTTATCCAAGTTTGACATTTCACCCATAATATGTATGTTTGTTATCCATCTCACATATATTTTCCTATAGCTTTTCTTGCTGAAGTTTTCAGCACAGATATTTTACATATAAAAAAATCAGTTGATAAAAGGATGTGCTTAGGATTTATAGGACATATTCTTCATGATTTTAGCTCACTTAATGTTGTGCCTTTGGAAAACTAAAAAAGAAAGATTCTGAGGCCTCAAAACTATGGTCCTTGATTCTTTGGGCCTCTATACAATTCCTTCAATGATTCCATAAGCCCCAGGAATCTTTAAATTATCTTGAGCAAAGTTTCTTGATTTATAACATCATTATAGATATTTACCCTGCTTTATGTTTATTTCACATGTATATATATAAATATTTCTCCACCTTAAAGTTAGAAAGTAGCCTTCAGAGAATGAAGTTTTAGGTAGGTCATTTTCCCAGCAGTCTGCTTTTTCAGGATTTCCAGAGATGTGTTTCAGCTTAATTGATATGTTCTACATGTTATAACCAACTTGAGATCTGACTCCAGAGATGCAACAGCATGCCCTAGACCAAGGGGATTGCACAGAGTACAATCCCACAGACCAAACCCAGCTCACTGCCTTTTTTTCGTAAATAAAGTTCTATAGAAACATGGCTTGCTTTCACAATATAGTGGCAGAATTGAATAGTTGTGACAGAGACAGTATGGCCCACGGAGCTGAAAATATCTACTGTCTAACCTCTGACAGAAAAAATTTGCCCATTCTGTGCTAGACAGTCTCTCCAACTTTCTCCCTATGGAAGGAAGCTGCTGAGTTGTGCAGCTATTCTTTCATTCAACTGACATTTATTGAAAGCCCATTAATGTGCCAGGCAAAATGTAGTTTGGAAACCACTTGGCACATGCGGTTTGGCAGATATATTAGATACCTGAACCCCAAACTCCTTTCTCTACTGCCTCTTCTCCTGATGAGGAATCCACACTTCACTGACCCCACACGGAGTGTGCCTGACAACAAGAGCCCAGACTCCTCCAAGGTGAGGAATGTGTTTGTCTGAGCTGTGGCTAAATCTTCCAGTCTGCTGGCTCATCACCCCTGACTTTTTAGCCAGGTGCTAAGATTTGGAGACAAGGGTGAGGAAACCAATCATCCATAAATACCACTCCTTTTGGTCACAGGGAATAGTCTCTGTTACATTTGGAAATTGATTCCCAGTTTACTGTGTTTGTTTGCAAAGTTTCTGTTACCATGGTTAAAAATACCCAAATCCTTACTTCATTTTTGACGATAAATTGCTGAAGGGTGAACTATGTAAATCCAGATATTTTTGGAGAAGTCCCATATGGCAGTGGGGGTTCACACTGAAGCTGAACCAACTCTGCCCTTTAGAAAACAGTGGATTAATCCTGCCTGAGGGAAAAAGAATTCAGGTCACAGCCTGGGCCAGACTGGCTGATTGCCAATTCCTGAGGATTCTTTCTCTGCAATAGCTCTTATTGGCTTCTCCTTTGCCCTCCCATTGCCTCTCTGCTACCTTTGGCATTTATTTGCTCTCCTCATTTCAGGGCCACAGAAGTTCACTGGTCTCCAGGTTCTGTGCTCACACTGCTCCTGGCTGACATGCAAACCACAGCTAGGTGGAACCAAGGCCAGAACTAGAGTTCAGTCTCCTGTCCCCTGTTCAATGCTCTTTCCCTGCGTCCCGCAGCTGCCTTCTGCTGGGTTCTTACCAACATTCTCATCCACTACTGGCTTTTCTCTGTTTCTAAAGGCTGGACAAAGTCCAGTTTAGCAGCTGACATTCTATTGATTTGGGTACTTAACCTATATGAATCATAACAGTATGATGCTTCCATCTCTGCCTATACAGAAAGTGACAGAAAATGGCTCGTTTCTGCTGATTTCTCCCATAACTGGAAAAGAGTCCAGGGATGTTTACATGTTTGATCTTATTCATAAAGTAATCCTGCAGACTTTTGTATTCTCTCCTACATCTCCATTTCACCAGCCTGTGACTTGTTGGATTTGCATGTGCCTGGTTGGGAAACCATGTCATCCTTGTATTTCTGAGTCCCACACACCAGTGGCATGGATGAATGACACGTGCTTGCCAGCCATGGCTGTTTAGCCCTTACCCAGTGGTGGCACTTCAAACCACCCAAAAGAAAAAGTATAGGACTTGAGGGCTAAAGTCAGAGTCATTGTGAAGAGTAAGAGAAGCGTTAAAAACAAAATTCAACCAAGTAAATTTGAAGATTTAATTGGCTTTATTCAACAATTTATGAATCAGGCAGCTTCCCATTTAGCAACCAGAAGGGCACTCTGAAGGGTTGTACAAAATGGAAGGTTTTTTTTATAGGAAGAAGGGTGGGCAAGGGAACTATTAGAAAAAGAAAAGAAAATACTATTTTTAGGCCAGGACAACTTCTTTTTGGGTAGAAGGGAGTTGCATGGGTTTTAAGTAGATTGCCTCTTCTTCCTCTGGGGGATGAAGGGTGCGGTGCTGACCAGAATATTCCAGACTGGTTGATTGAGATTACATTTCTGGGGAAGGTCAAAACTGCAGTTAAGTCAGCTTTTAAGTCTAGGCTTGGTATCATGGGCTTTAGCTCAAGTGATGCCATTTTGGGCCTGTGGTTTTCTCTTTAACAGAGGGAAGATGATGACAGGAAAAAGCACTCTGTACTATCCCAATTAGTGCTTAAGAGATGGGCTTTGGAGCTGGGCACACATGGGTGTGAATGCCTCCACTTCAGCTGTGAGTCCTTGGGCAAGTGCTTACTCTCCCCTTGCCTTGAGTTTCCTCATCTGTGAGGCCCGGGTGGTATCTCCCACCCAGAAGAGTTGTATGGCTCAAATCACGTCATGAATATGTAAGGTGCTTGCGCAGTACTAGATCAAAATACTTTGTTTTCTTAAGGGTGGAAAGATTTGGAGAAAGGCTATGAAGAAGGATCTACTGAAGGCACACATAGCCTACTAAGCTTCTAGAGGATATAATACAGTTTTACCCTCGAAAAATAGTGGTAAATCAGATCTCAGCAAGCCACGTTATCCTGGTGACACAAATGAAAGCACTTTGCCTTCCCTTAAGCCATGGACAGAGTAACCACCCAAATGAGTCATTTCCCACCTCCATTACCACTAAGAGGAGGGCACAGGAAGAAAACTAATGAGCTATTTGTTCTCACAATGCCTGTGGGATGAGCCACAAAATAGTCAGTGACCACAGAAACATTTTATTCCTACCACAAATAAACAGCAGTTGATTCATGGCTACATACATTCACCTTGATTTTATATGTTATCTCTTATTCAAATAGAGGGTGTGGGATTGTAATATTGGGTTTCATAAATTAATGTTAATCATTATTATTATAACTGTTAATACTAATAAGTTAATAGTATAATGCTGATTAATGCCCATTATAGTTATAATAATTTCATAAATTAATGTGAAAATACCAGCTTCTGTTGTATACTTAATATATCTGCCTACACGTTAAATGAGACTGGGTGTATAATGTCCCTACAGAGTCCTGGAACTCAAAACAGGGTTGTTGTTGTGCTTGTCCTTGTTAATATACTAACTAGCATATTAATTCAATGTTTATTCTTATTTTTTAATTGGTGAATTATAGTCAGGTCCTCAGAGTATGGATTCTCTTTTTAGGATGAGCCATTATATCTAAGATAATATTTACTTTTGAGATTCTAAAAAACGTCTGTTCCTATTATTTCTTAATGAAGACTGCCGGCCACATCAGGGAAGATTATTTTATAATGTAAAAGAATAATAATTTTTAAAAAGCAGGACAAAAGCTAAATTGGTTCCCTCTACCCTTAGGATTGCTACCCAAAACCCTGGCACCAGATTGTGTTTGAGGGACTTAGGAGATAAAATAGCGCGCAAAGTAATTTTCAGGTCAGTTTCCTCCAAACAGCAATTTGGAATTCTAGGCGTGCCCAGGCCTAATTTACAAATCTCAAAAGCACAGATCCAGTCTGTGGCCTAACCAGCCTTCTAGCCAAGAACTCTCAAAAAATATTTTTAAAGTCAATTCATTAAGTACAAACCCAAACACACTGGAATTTTAAGGGTTTTCATTGGGGTAGAGGAGTTGGAGAAAAGTTTTTTAAAAACCACAAAATTTGCCCATGAATATTGGCAAAAAAAAAAAAAAAATAGCCAATCACTGTAGATGAACTACTCCTAGCAAAACAATATCACCCAGGCAGGCAGTGCGGGGTGGGCATCATAGAAAATTAAGGCAAAACCACGTTCTGCAATCAAACACTAACTCTGCAGAGAAAAAATCACAACTAATGAATGCAGTAGGGCTTTAAGTTTTTTTTCCTATACACAGATGGGAGAAGCCAATCAAACTGTCTGAGCACAAAAAGTTTCTGTGAAGACTACTTACCACATTTTTGCTATCTATTTATTCTGTCATCCTCTCTGCTCACAGGGGTCAAGCAAGCACCACTGCCATCCGGTGCTGATAGAAATGTGTCAGTGGACTCTTCTTACTCCACAAAAAAACCAGGTAAGGAATAAAATGCTGACTCCCTCACTCAGCTCTGCTCCGAAACTTGTAACTGCAAGTTACATGTGCTGCGGCAAAAAAAAGTAGCATCCTCACCGTCCCCAAAGCATCAGAACCATGCTAACAGTGCAGGGGTATTGCTAGATAAACATACCAAAATATTATCTACAGGAAAATAAAAAGCGCTTTATGCACAAATTGAATATTAATAAGAACCTCTAACGAGGCACTGATTTAATAATTACTTTATATAATGTTCTGAGGGGCCACAGTGGACAAATGCTGAAGCGTAATGGTGGATTCTAGATTTCATCATATACAAGTTTTGTTCTTATGTAATTTATTATAATATCCTTTTGCCTGAAATGATTTATGTTTCTAATTTGAGGCTGTGCTCTATATAATAGGCCAAAATTATGAAGCGATAATATCTTTGCATTGAATAAGAACTCTGTGCTTTTCAAAGGATGCTGTGAAACGTACTCTGATGTATTAATGTCTGGGTTAGAGATCTGTATTGTATCCTCACCACTCACTCTCCCTCCCGCCCTGCAGTTCATGCACGCACGTGCACAATTCCTAATATCCCAGGAAGTACTTAAATCCACAGGGTATTTTCCTGGATTGTCAATTTTACTTGAAGATTTTTAAACCAACATATTCTGCAAAGAAAGAGATGAATTTTTAAGCTATAACGCAAGACTTAAAAGAAAATTTGGGTTAAGGCAGTCTGCTCCAGGTACCTCTAGCCTTGTCCACCTTTGTGCAGATTATAAA
The DNA here is from genome assembly GCF_005190385.1 of Monodon monoceros. Taxonomy (NCBI): domain Eukaryota; kingdom Metazoa; phylum Chordata; class Mammalia; order Artiodactyla; family Monodontidae; genus Monodon; species Monodon monoceros. The sequence goes on along the minus strand of NW_021703767.1, from coordinate 48,169,563 downwards.
AAGGTGTCTCTTCCCTTTGCCCTTCGGGCAAACCATTTAGAAAAACGTTCCTTTCCTCTGGGCTGGCAGCCTTGCACCAGGGCTCATGGGTGTGTGAGAGAGCAGAGTGGATGTGAAACTTTGCCTCCCACTTACAGCTCCCTGGCCAGGTGCCCTTGTGTGGTGACTCTGCTCTCCATGGCCACAGGCTTATTGCTTCTGCCATCAGGGCTATTTTGTTGTAATCGTTTGAGAAGTTCTGAAAGTGTCTGTTTAATTATAATTACATAATAGAGTTGGAGGATGGAGTGGAACACCTACTAAAGGAGAAATTATATGCTTTACCAACTCAAAGCTAAAATGGTGTAGGAATTGTAGCCTGCAAATCAAAGGCAATTGGAGATAATGAGACACAGAAATGCTACTGTTGAGTCTATATAGGAAACTAAAGATGATAAATTCTATACATCTATTTTCTACTTTTCCTTTCAAAGGGCAGATGTACTGATATATTTTCATCTATAATTAGAGAATATTTTCCCCATACACAAGTGTGCTTCATTATCCCTGGGTACGTTACAAGCACTAATTTAGAAGAATATCAGAAAGTATTGCAGGCACTTTTCTGTAGAATCTATTCTCTCTCATCTAACTGCTACTTGTCAAACATTATATTTTTTTAAAACCCATGATTTTTATAGAGTGAATCCTTATGACCACTTTATCTGTAATATAATCTCCTAGCCACAATCCCAGGCACTCGTCGCCCACCCTCGCCACCTAGACCCATGCCCCCACGACGAAAGCCTTTACCACCAAATAATGTCACCGGAAAGCCAGGAAGCGCAGGTACGTCAATCACATACCTTCCTTCTCCCTCCTTGATTTCACTGGCCAAACGCAAGCCTTTCTTGGTGTGATAGCTCAAGTAATGGATGAGCCCTTGGTGTGTGTGACATGTGCCTGTTTTGGCCCCAAAGACCAGACTGTAAATTATAGTTTTGAGGACTCATATCCTGATTCTGGGTGGGTGGGGTGAAAGGAACCACCCATGTCCATCTAGGCCAGTTTGCTTCTTAGATGCTGTGTGCTTGGTGCTGAGACAGAAGCTATCACAGGTTCTTCAAAAAGTGGATTATTTTGGATGAGATGTTTTGTGCTGCCAACCCACCAGGTGTAATGGAAAATGTCATCCACTCATCATCCTGTCTCTTGAGATAGAATCTTTTACATCTCATTGATAGCTCCCCTGTCCACCAGCCTTCATGCTGGCCCCAGTATTACGGTGCAAGGGGAAGGATTGGGAACTGGAATACTCAGGGTGACTGAGCAGGTCTAGCCTGTGCAACAAGGCAGGAATATATTTTAGAAGTCAAGCTGCCTCTCAGCTTGCTCACATGCCTCTATCCTAGGGCATGTGTTGTCTTCTTCCCATAGAATGACCACTCCGAGTCACCTGGGATACTTGTACTTCATCCTTGTCTTGAAGAAGCCTTCTCTAGCTCCCCAAAGTAGACTAGCATTGCTTCTCTGTTCTACTTTTCCTTGAAACATACCTCTGTTAGAGCAAACCACTGTTTTATACCTATTTGTTTGTGTACTTGTCTTCCCCTACTATATCATGAGCTCTTTGATGACAGATGACATTTTCTCTGAATTCCCAGAACCAAATCCAGTGCTCATTGAGTGAATCCAGTAATCATTGAGTGAATATGTGAGTGAAATTAAGAATCAGTGAACCTAGTTCAGAGCAAAGATTCATCTCACTTAAAGTTTCTTCCAGCGGACCCGCCAGCAGATCAGATCATGTTCCCATTTTTCCTCCCGCTTCCTTCATCTCTACTTCCTAAATATTCTGTAGTCATAATCAGGATAACAGTGTTAAGGACAGCTGTGAAAGATGAAACTGATAAGGATTTCTGAGAAAGAGAATGGCTGTCACTCTTTTCACAGGATGAAGGAGGGTGTGGTGATGGAGAAGCTTTCATGATGTAGCAAGGGGACAGTGGCCTCTAGATTGTTTTTCCCATCAGCTGAAAGAGGAATCAGCCTCTCATCCATGCTGATGGTGCCTTCCTGGGTCCAGGCCTAGGGACATGGCCCCAGTGAGGAGACCAGGTTTTCCTCATTAATTGTAACCTGGGGCAGCTGTGACTTGAGCTTCTGTAGCTTTTAGTTCAGACTGAAAGTGATGCCTCAGTTTCCCCCATGGAAGAGTCAGGGGAACCACCCACCACAGAGCTCCCCTACAAGGCTGGCTGTGTGTCTTCAGTTGCACCTCCACGGCCTTGGTTCCTGCCATATGAAACCTTGCTCACTGCCATCAATAGGTGTAGCTTTGGTATAACTCACCCAGCCTATGGGATGGTATAAACACATCCCACTTCTGAGATTAACTCTGGTGCCCTCCCTGCCCCGTGCTTTCCACCTCTAACTCAAAAGAAATGACTACACTGAAGAGCCAAACACAAATGAGGTCAGTTATACAGATTTGGCCTGATGACCATCACAGAAAGTGCGTACGGAATTCAGGAAATCAACTCAATGTTCTGGGAGTCCTCTGAACACAAGCCTTCTTGCACATGTGCCTCTGAGAACAGTCTTAGGCTACTACGAGGCATCTCCACCTGTCCCCTATCTCCAGATCTACCAAGGCCTCTCAGTCCCGCTCTCCTTGCCAGGATGAGTGCTGCTCTGCACCCTCTAAAAAGCTCCTTCGGGCTGCAGTGCAGTGTCTCATGGTTTTCACTCACCCTCTCATTGGGGCCTACTCCCACCAGGACCAGGAGCATAAGTCTGCAGGGGCTGGACCAGCAGCCCATCTGAATGGCTCATCCGTGATTCTGTGCTGGGCCACAGTCCTTGGGTCAGTCTTGTACCCCTTGACTCTCTATTGTCTGAGAATGATTCCTTTTCCCAGGAGGACTATAAAACCTAACCTAGCCTCCACTCTATTCTACCCATACTTGCCTAGACCTTGGGATGCATCCTGTTTGGGAGACCTATAGGTGTTTTTAGAGTGGAGGAGACATTGTTGAATATAGCATCTCAGAGTGACACTGTTCTAGCTACAGGCCAGAGTCACAGACATTACCTTAGAAACTTCTTCTTCTTCCCCCCCAGCCATCTCCCATGCCTGCCAGTTAATCTGCAGTGAGGCCACTCCATCCCCTTGACATTTCTCATGTAAAACCCCTTCCATCCAGTCTCACTGCTTCTTACGTTGTTCACCTCCTCTGCCCTTGCCTACGCAACTGCTTTAGTCTCTTGATTTCTCTCTCTGCCACCAGCCTTGCAACTTAACTGTTCACCCTCTCCTCATCTGATCATGTTACTTCCCTAGTGAAAATCTTTTAATGGGTCCTTATCACCTAAAAATAATATCTAAATCCATGGTATGCAAGGCCCTTCATGAACTGCCTTCCCGCCCCCTCCGTACTCTGCTCTCACTGCTCCTGGCACTCTTGGCTCTCACCCCTTCAAATTCAACACGCCACGTGATTTCATGCTTCCCTGACCTGGTTCTTCCTGCAACCTCTGACTAGAATACAGCTCTCAGGCTTACCTACTGATCACTCCTCCTCTTTATTGGTACATCCTCTGGGAAGGCATTCCTGCCCTCCTCCCACCCAACACTCATCATCTTTCCCTGTAGACTTGTCCTCTCTGAGACCTTATCCCATGCTTTCACAATATCTATAACGCTTCAGTATAATTTGGCTCACACATCTCTCCTGATCAAGGACACCAGGTCTTATTTTCTCTCTAATCCTGGCATATGGTGCCAAGCCACATGGTAAGCGCTAATAACTATTTATTGAGTAAATAAATGGGGAACTCAGCAGGGCTCCCTATAAAGCCTGAATCCTTTGGCTGTATATTACAGGAATCATTTCATCAGGCCGAGTAACTTCCCCACCCTTGAGGGCAACACTCAGACCTACTGAAGCCCCCTTGGAGAGAACAGAGACAGATAAAAAGCAACCAACAGCTCCTGCCTCAGGAGAAGATCTTGGTTAGTATATCAGTCACTTCCCACTGGATGCTTAGCTACGAAGTACTAAAGGATTTCAAACTAGGGAGAAAAGAGTCCCAGTTCTGGATCATCTATTTTACTCAATTTTATGATTGCTATGAATTTTTTAATTTAAAAATTATACTTATTTCTAATGTTTTATTATAGAATGTGCTCCTTCCCTTTGCAGACATAGAATGAAGTTCCCAAGATCTTTAGGAAAGTCTTCCTAAAAAGATCTAGATTACCCAGTGCTTCTTACTAAATCGCATGTCATTACTAATTACGCATATCTTATTAATGAGTATTAGCTACTTGGTTGTAATCTTTGAATCATTATTTATTACACTGAAGGGCACCAGCAGGACACAGTTAAAGGCCTTTTAGTGTGGATAATATGTATAGTAATACTAATAATAATTGAAATCAAATTGCAAGGAATTGACTAGGAGGCATATGTATTAAATATTTATAGTTTTATTACTTTTTCATTGTATCTTCCATTCTCAGGTAATATGACTGACTTTAGCTCAAGTCCAACAAGAGAAACTGATCCTCTTGGGAAGCCCAGATTCAAAGGTATGTATGACTGGCTCCAAATCACCATTTTAACAAAGCTATCTTTGGTGGGTGTATCAGTCAGCTGTTGCTGTGTAATAAACAACCACAAAATCTTAGTAGCATACTCTAAAAAGGATTTATTTCTCATGTGTCTACAAATTGCCTGGAGGTCAGCTGATCTACCATGTGTTTGGCTGGGTGGTTCTACTTCTAGCAACAGGTACAGCTGGGCCTCTTATAGGTTGGGCTCAGGTCTGCTCCACATCTGTTTATTTTGGTGCCCAGGATGAAGGACTAACAGTGACCCAAGAGAAGCTATTCTCATGACAGTACAAAGTGAAGAGAGGGGGAGTCCAAAAACGTGACCACATTTCAAGCTCCTTCTTGTGTTATACCTGCCAATATTCAATGGCTAAAGAAAGTCACATAGCCAAGCTCATAACAAAGATTGGGGAAGTATACTCCTTCCATGGATATAGAGAATGTTTTTGAAATATTTATTTATTTGTTTGGCTGCGCCGGGTCTTAGTTGCAGCACGTTGAATCTTCGTTGCCGCTTGCGGGATCTTCATTGCAGCATGCAGGATCTTTTTAGTTGCAGCATGTAATCTCTTAGTTGTAGCATGTGGGATCTAGTTCCCTGACCAAGGATCAAACCCAGGCCCCCTGCATGGGGAGTGCGGAGTTTGTTAGAGAATGTTAGAGAATGTTTTTGAACAGTAATCTAATCTACCACAGTAAAAGAGAGATTATATGATATAGAACCCAGTATTTCCTTTTGTGATATGTTTTTCTGAAGTATAAAATTTGATAAATTTCAACATATGTATATACCCATGAAATATCATCACAATCAAGGTAATGAATACATGCACCACCTCCAAAAGTTTCATCATGTACCTTTATAATCCCTCCTCCTCTCTCCTCCCACCCAACCTCTAGTCCCTAGGTAACTATATTATAGATTAGTATGCATTTTTGGAAATTTTACATAAATGAAAAAAATACAGTATGAACTTTTTGTGTGTGATTTCTTTCACTCAACATAATTATTTGGAGATTCATCCATGTTGCTAAATGTATCAGTAGTTTATTCCTTTTTATTACTGACTAGTATTCTATTATATGGATATATACTAATTTATTAAAACTGTTCACGACATTTGGGTTGTTCTAATAAAGCTGCTATGACCATTCATGTACAAGTCTTTGTGTAGACATATGCTTTCATTCCTTTTGGACAAATTCCAACAAGGAGAATGGCTAGATTGTATATAACTGGACATTTAACATTTTAAGGAACTGCCAAACTGTTTTCCACAGCAGTTGTACTGTTTTACCTTTGTGCCAACAGTATATGAGAGTTCCAGCTCCTCCACATCTTTGCCAACACTTGCTATGGTCAGTCTTTTTAATTTCAGCCATTTTAGTAAAGGTGTAGTAGTATCTGACTGTGATTTTATTTTGCATATCCCTAATGACTAAGGATGCTGAACATCCTTTCATGTCCTTATTTGCCATCTGTGTATCTTTTTTGATGTGTCTGTTCAATTTTTTTTGTCTATTTTTTATGGAGTTGCTTATTTTTTTATTATTGAGTTTTAAGAGTGTTCATATTTTCTGGATTGAAGACCTTTTTCAGATACACACTTTGCAGTGTGTATTTTCTCCCAGTGTTTGGCTTCTCTTTTTTAATTTTAATGAAGCTCAGTTTATCAATTTGGTTTTTTATATATAGATTGTATCTTTTATGTTATATTTAAGAAGTCCTTGACTAATCAAAGGTCACAAAGACCTCCTCTGTTTCCTTCTAGAAGTCTTCTACTTTTACATTTAGGTCTATGATCTGTATTGAGTCAAATTATCTATATGACCCAAAGTATGAATGCATTTATTTTCTCACTTATGGATATCCAAATCGTTCCAGCATCATTTTTTGAAAAAACTGTTGTTTCTCCACTGAATTTAATTTGCACCTTTGTCAAAAATCAATTGTCCATATATATGTGGAACTATTTTGGGGTTTTCTAGTCTGTTCCAGTGATCTATTTATCTACCTTTCCATCAGTACCACAGTGTCTTGATCACTGGTTTTATAATAAGCACTGTGATCAGGTTATGTTAGTCTTCCAACATTGTTCTTATTTTTTAAAAGTTGTTTTGGTGACTCTAGGTCCTTTTATATTTCCATCTGAATTTTAGAATGAGTTTCTCAATGTCTAAAAAAAATAGCCTGTTTATATTTTTATTAGAATTGCATTGAATCTGTAGGTCAACTGGGAAACATTGACAGCTGTACAGTATTAAGCCTTATTACCTATGAACATGGTATATCTCACCATTTATTTAGGTGTTCTTCATTTCTCTCACCAATGTTTTGTAGTTTTCCATGTAAAGAAAACCATAAAAGTAGCATTTTTTATTTCAGTTTCTAATTGTTCATTGCTAGTATATAGGAAAACAATTGTTTTTCGTTCAATGAGCTTGTATTCTGCAACCTTGCAAACCTCTTTAGTCTTTTTGTAGATACACTGGATTTTCTACCTACAGAATCATGTCATCTGAGGGGCAAGTTTTACTTCCTCCTTTCCAACTTAAGTATCTTTTTTTCTTGCCTTTCTGTACTGGCTAGAACCTCTAGTGAAATACTGAATAGAAATAGTGAGGATAGGTATCTTTTTCTTGTTCCTTATATTATGGGAAAAGCATTCAGCCTTTCACCATTAAGTATGGTGCTTCCTGTAGGTTTTTCATAGATGCCCTTCACTGTGTTGAAAAAGTTTTCTTCTATTCCTGCTTTGGTGAGAGTCATTATCAGAAATGAATGCTAGATTATGTCTAATAATTTTTCTGACTTTATTGAGATGTTTATGTGGTTTTCCTTTTTTAGTGTGTTAATGTGATAAAGTAATTGTTCTTGAGTTGTAGGCTACCTTTGCATTCCAGTGACAAATTCCACTTGGTTGTAGTGCATTCTCATTTTAATATATTGTTGGATTTAATTTGCTAAAATTTTGTTTAGAATTATATTCAGTGAGGGACATTGGTCTGTAGTTTTCTTGTAATGTCTAAGTCAAGTTTTAGTATCAAAATGATGCTGAATTTTTCTTCAATTTTCTGAAAGAGTTTAGAACTGGTGTTGCTTCTTCCCTAAATATTTGTTAGTATTTACCAGTAAAGCCATCTGAGCCTGATATTCTCCTTGTGAGAAGGGTTTTACATGTAACTGACTTTCTTTAATAGGTATAGGACTATTTAGAATATTTTTTTCCATAGTGAACTTTGGTAATTTTTGTCTTTCAAGTTATTGGTCCATATCCTCTAAATTGTCAAGTTTATTAGCATAATGTTATTCATATTCTCTTCTTACTTTGATATCTGTATAATTTGTAGTGATGTCACCTCTCTCATTCCTTTTATTGACAATGTGTGTCTTTTTTTTCTCTTTTGCCTAACCAGTCAGGCTGTAGGTTTATCAATTCTTTTGATCTTCTGAAAAGATCAACTTTTTTTCATTGATTTTGTCTGTTATTTTTCTGTTTTCTATTTCATTTATTTTTTACTCTGATCTTTATTGTTTCCTTTTTCTGCTTAATCTGAGTTTCATTTGCTCTTCTATTCTAATTTCTTAAGGTAGAAGATGAGCTCATTGATTCTGAGCCCTCTCTTCTTTTCAGATATGGAATTTAGTGCTACAAAATTTCCCCTAGATATTATTTAAGCAGCATCCAAAAATTTTTGATATGTTGTGTTTCCATTTGTACTCTGTTCAAAATACTTTTTAATTTCCCTTTTGGTTTCTTCTTTGACTTATTAGAAGTATGTTATTTAATTTCCAAATATTTCAAGATTTTCTAGAAATCGTTTTGTTACTGATTTCTAATTTAACTCCATTGTTGTCAGTTACTCTGTATTACTTGAACCCTTTTACATTTATTGAGACATTTTTTAAGGCCCAGAATATAGTCTATCTTTGTATATGTTCTCTGTGTACTTGAAAAGAATGTGTATTCTGCTGTTCTTAAGTGGAATGTTGTATTGGTTTGCTAGGGCTGCCATAACAAAATACTACAGACTTGGTGGCTTAAACAACAGAAATTTATTTTCTCACAGTTCTGGAGACAGAAGTCTGAGATCAAGGTATCTTTGGTTTCTCACATTGGAAATTAGGGCATCACCATAGGAGTTTTAGGGAAACACAATTCAGTCCATAACAAGTGTTCTATGAAAATGTCAATTAGGTCAGTTTACTTGGTTGTATTGTGCAATTCTTTTATATCCTTAGCGATTTTCTGTCTACTGTTCTGTCAATTAATGAGAGAAGAGTACTGAAATCTCTAGCTCTAATTGTGGATTTATTTCTATTTAACAGTTCTATCATTTTTTGCTACATGTATATTAAAGGTCTGTATTTAGATATAGACCTAAATTACTTAGGATTGTAATAAACTCCTGAGGAATTGGTCCTTTATTATTATGAAGTGACCTTTTTTTGTTTATGGTAATTTTCTTTGCTCTAAAATCTAATTTGTTGATATTTATATATCCACTCAAGCTTTCTTTTGATAAGTGTTATCATGGTATCTCTTCTTTTCATCCTTTTACTCTTAACCTGTTAGTCTGTTTGTTTAAAATGTTGTCCCTATAGGTATCATATAGTTGGATCTTGCTTTTTCACCCAGTCTGACAATCTCTGCATTTTATTTTGGGTGTTTAGAACCTCACATTTAACATGACGAATGATACAGTTAGGTTTAAGTCTATCATCATCTTGCTATTTATGTTTTATTTGTCCCATCTATTCTTTGTTCCCTCATTCCTTTTTCTTTAGCCTTCTTTTGGACTGAGTATTTTTATGATTCCATTTTATCTTTTTTTGTTGTCCTACTCCTATAACTTTTTTGTTTTGTTATTTTAGTGATTGCTTTGAGGTTTATAGAATGTGTCTCTAACTTACTACAGTATCTTCCAGTGATATCCTACAACTTCACAAATAGTGTAAGAACTTTACATTAGTATAGCAGCTTTTCTCTCCTCCTGGCCTTTGGGCTATTGTCGTTGTAGTTTACTTTCACATGTTATATACATCACATTAAATTGTTAATATTTTTGTTTAAACAACAAATTGTCTTTCATAGAGAATTTAATAAGAAAAATTACTGTGTATATTTACCTATGTAGTTACTGTTTCAAGTGCTATATATCCATGCAGCATCATTTTCCTTCCACCTGAAGGACTTTCTTGAATCTTTCTTGTAGAGTGGGTCTGCTGGTCATGAATTCTTTCAGATTTTGTATGTCTAAAAAGTATCTTGTGTTTTTTTTTGTCCTTTTGCTTTTGTTTTTTTTAAAGATATTTTCACCAGTTATAGCATTCTAGATGATAAGGTTTTTTGTTTTGCTTTTTGGTTTTTAGTAGAGAAATACATTGCTCTACTGCCTTCTCACTTGCATTCTTTCCGATGAGAAATCTGCCATAATCCTTCTTTGTTGTTCTATGTATAACATGTCTTTTCTTGGCTGCCTCCTTTAAAGATCTCTAGAAATTACTTTGGGTCTTTTTTATAGCTTCCATTTCTTAACTCTCGACCATGTGGATTAGTGATGATAAATGTTTTACTGTCCTTGTCTGATGATTGTTACAGCTATCCAAGTTTCAGGTTGGCTTCAAATGATTTATTTTTCTCCTCATTATGGGTAATATCTTCCTGTTTATTTTATCCAGTTGGGAATATTTTTATTCCTAAAATATTCTTGTATTTTATTCTGGGATGCAGTTTAAATAACTTGAAACCACTTGATCCTTTTGAGTCAGGCTTTTAAGATTTATTAGGTGGGACCAGAACTGTGTTTAGTGTAAAGTTAATCATTCCCCAGTACTGAGACAAGACCCTTTTGAGCACTGTTTCCAATGCTCCATAAATTATGCAGTTTAAACCACGCTCAGGGGGACCAAATTACTTTTGGATATTAGCATAAACTAAACCTATTTAGAAAAGTAAATCAACAATAACATCCATATCATGTATCCCAAAGATAGGGTTCTGGATTTTCACAAATTCAAACCTTCCACATCATTGCTTTCATCCATCTGCTTATAGTATTAGATCAAATGTCCTCAAACAGATAATTTTATTTATGAGTTCACCTCCACCTTTTTTCCAAGCTCAAAAAAAAAAAAAAATAATGCTCAATGTCCTCTCTGTCTTAGGTCCTCACGTGAGGTATATCCAAAAGCCTGACAACAGGCCCTGCTCCATCACTGACTCTGTCAAGCGATTCCCCAAAGAAGAGGCCACAGAAGGGAATGCCACCAGCCCACCACAGAACCCACCTACGAACCTCACTGTTGTCACTGTGGAAGGGTGTCCCTCCTTTGTCATCTTGGACTGGGATAAGCCACTCAATGACACTGTCACTGGTAAGATCATGACACATGGACTGTCACTACGGTGGGAAGCATTGATAGTGCGATGCATTGGGAATGTGGTACCTTGATTCAAACTGTGGCCTGTGAGGCATATCTTAGGAACAGCAAGTCCCCGCAGAGTTCTGCTGTCCCTGTGGTACATGATTGTTAAAAGTATCATAAGATGCGAAAAGATCATCTTTGTCCTGGTTATGGTCTCCCTGTTAATTTAGCAGATCTCTTTAAGTTGCATACCTTCCTTCTCCTCTCAGAACTGTTTTTCACAATGTGAAGGTATATCTAGTCTTCTCATTACCTGAAAATCACAGATCACATATGGGAAGTTGCCACTGCTGATAAGATTTAAACCTGTTTTCCTTTCACCATCCCAATTTCTAGATTGACCTAGAATTTTCAAGCAGGCTAAAAGTTATTTCAATCATTTTAGGAAAATTGTTTTAATTTGGTCAATTTTCTGCTTATCTCAGGAAATTTTGATTCTGCTGTCACTCATCCAATTTCTCTAAAAATGACTATGAAAAATGAGAAACCCTGAGTCATTCTTTGAATTTGTTATATGGGATTTAAATTCTCTGTAGTGAACAGGATAGTCAAGGTAGAGGGGAGGGGTGGAAAGACTAATAACCCAAATCAGCTACAGGATGTAGCAAACAGCGTGAGGACACAAGGTTCCTGCTGCCCATGTCCCTGCCACCGTGTGCCTGGGGTGGGTAGGCAGAATAGAGTTGCCCACTAAGAGGCTGTCAGGAAAAGTAGAGAGCGGTACACAGGGCAAGGTGAGGAGTGGGGAGATTCAGGATCTGCCAAAAAAGTTTTCTATGAATAAAGGAGAAAACAGTAGCTATTTCTCCTCAGACAAAACCATTTGGTCTGGGCAACTTCCAGTGTAAGCAGCTTATCTTTGCTTAACTGGCTTTTTAAATTTTTAACCATATTTTGTGAATTTCCTTTCTTATGCAAAGCTTGCCTTTGTTTTGAGAAAGAACCAGCCACTGCCCATGGTTCCTGGGGATTTGACTAGTCTTGCTTCTTTACTTGGAACTACACCAGTAGGTATTATCATCCCAATATCTAAAAATCAATCTCTAAGTATTGATTATCTACATGTATTAAAAAGTTGAAAACTCTCAATCCATATGCAGTGCTAATAAAGAGTTCCTGTGATAGTCTGAGGCTTCATTCTCACAAGACCAAATGAACTATAAAATTTCACTTGCCTTAAAAATATAGGACATCAAGTTGGAATTGGTTAATCTGTTTAATAATCTAATATATATTCACTTGGGTATGTCAATAGTATCTGATTTAGCTATTTAAAGTAGGATTTTCCTTTCATCATGTAACTTTTTTAAATTATATAAACCTGTAATTTCAAAGAATCATGAATAGGATATACTTTATCTAACCAACTAGTTTTATAACATTATTATTATTATTAAATGTTAACGGGCTGCTTGAGATCTTTCACTAGATACTGGACTTATGATAACCATTTTCATGGATAAGGACCACATCTATAACTATTATATTTTATAAATAGAAATAAGTCCATATTTAACCATTACTCACTTAGTCTATATTTCAATGTTGGACCATATGCCCTAATGATCTGTTCTATTTTTTTCCATTTTTGTTTATTTTTAGTGTTCCATTAAATACCACTTGATTTCAAATGTAATCTTTTATAAACCAGCAGCTCAGATAATACAGAGATTAATTCTCATGTCACTGGAAATGGTTTTTCAAGAAAGAATTAAGAAAGATAACAAAAAGAGAGTGAAACATATTCTTCATTCCCCAGGTTGACTTCTGTCAGTAATCTTTCTTTTAATTGATAGGCATGTATTCACCTCTAGTAAATGCATCCAAATTCAGATGCTTCTCCATATCCCTTCTACACTAAAGTAGAAATAGGTACACCATAGAGATTGGCCACAGCCTGGGTCCTTGGACAACTCAAATTACTTATAAGGTGTCATTTTCTGATACATCAAGAGCATGCTGACATAGATTTAAATCCCAGACCAACTGTGTTCTAGATAATGCAACTTGGATCTATAATTAGCCTCTTTGAACTTCAGGGTTTTTTAATTTATAATAATAATAATTCTTATTGCTATCAATTTATTGTGAGTATAAGGCTTAACAGAGAGTAGTATTACCATTTGTTATTTTCATGCTGTATTGACCAGATAGTGATGTTCCCAATATTTATAATAATTATGTTCTAAGTGAATTATCTCATAATAGGGCAATAAAACCCTCTGAGGGGGAAAAAACAGACCAATTATTGTGTCAGTTCTCTGTAGATTTTCTTATATCTTTACTGTTAATGAAATTATTTTTTAAATCCCCTATTTAAAATAAGAAATATTGACACATACTTTTTTGTTGTTGGTGGTAGATTTTTATAACGTTCGTGGATTTATGAAAAGCTATTATCACTTTGAAGCATTAAAAAGGAAAGATATATACATTCTAAGACAAGAATTCTGAGAAAAATTCTAAATATCTTTTTAATCATGAAGGTAACTTCTAGATCCATTTTGAAAACTACAGTCTTTCAGGACAAAAATAGTATTAAATTAACATTTAAAACTTGAGTCAAAAGAAAATTAGAAAAGATGTGCTATAAGTGTTGAAGTATACTAAAAGGCTAAGGTGATATTACAAAGAATATCACACAGTCGATGAGGAATGACCCAAACAAAGATGTTTTTTGAAGGTGATTGCTTTCATGGATAACCAGCTGGAGTGTCATATAAATTGCTCTTTTGGTGACTAAGCAGCACTTGAATCTTTCCAATTGGAATCTCTCAAATTTTTGTGATCCTAGTTTCAAAACACAACTCGGGGATAATAAGGAATAATAAAAGATATAATAATAATAGGTACCACCTGTTGAGCAAAATACATGCAAAATACTATTAAGCACTTTCCATATGTTCCTTCTTTAATCCCTACAAGCAACACTATGGAGAGACACTATGGACATTTTACAGATGGTAAAACTGAGACTGAGATCCAGGCAAGTGGCTTGGTCTGTCTCTTCCCATTAAGTCATGCAGTTTCCATTTTTAAAAAATCAATTTTACTTCCTTTCTAATTACTCTGATCTTTTTCTAGTAAATGTCCCTTCACAGCTGAGGAAAAGATATAAAACGAACATAATTGAATTTGGGCTCCTACCTCTCCCTCTCTTTCCACACTCCTTTAGAATAGAAAGCCAACTGAGACATAGATTGGGAGCAGAGAGTCTGAGGAAGGAGTCTTAAATATGGGCCATTAGTCCTTTAATAGCTGCACTAATGTGTCCAGATACAATGACCATTGCCTTCCAGTTTAATTTCAAATTTTCAAAAGGATGGTCATAGGAAATTACTCAGAAAAAGTGATCCTCCTTTTTGGCTTTTTAAAATTCACCAGTAAAGATCCTTCCCAAATTAAAATTGGTGATTATAAGTCTCCATGAGTTACTCTATAATTTCAGTTTTATTTCCGATATCCATCTCCTACCTTTGGTCTCAGTGCTAACAGCAGAAATCCCCAGTAACTTGCCAGCTCCTTTGCAACCTTCCCACTTTCCCTGATGCCCACCACTTGTGTATTTCTTCATACTGATGAAGCTGTTTTTGAGTAGGGTTTTGTTGGTTGGTTGGTTGTTTTTTGTTTGATTTTTTTAACCCTCTGTGTGATCTTGTCACATGCATTAAACTGAACCCCAACTGAGAGCAGGGAAAGTAAATTAGTAAATTATATTCTCTTAGTCTGAAAGTCTCTTTCGTTTGATTAGCCCTACAAATTCGTAGAAACCTGCCCTTAAGTTAAATTTATGCAGATCTCTATGCAGACTTTGAGGGCATAATTTTTTTAATTCAAGGATAATTATCAAGGGGGTATATGTTAGCAGTATGTACAAAATTTATGTAACTTACTTAAGCAGTAGGTATCAAAATCCCATAATTCTGTAGTTCAAAATAATGAACTATAGAAAAGTATAGTTCATTGTTCATTATTTGATTAACTGTTATTGCTGCTGTGGTTTTCAACTCAGTTTTTTGGAGCAGTACCATGTAGTCAGTGACATTTTTCCCAGCTATATTGTGAAGCCCCATGAGCAGGAAATGTGCTTCTACTGAAACACTGCTCCTCATACAATGTTTTTTACAAAGCCACACTGGGCTTTCCAGCAATGGCAGATGATCTGACTTACCTAACAAAATCATAGGTTATCCATAACCAACGCTACCATAGGAGCATCAACAGTCTTCACAGTTACCAGACCTTTGCTGCTCTGGTAAAGAGAAAACAGAAATGGTCAATGAGCAACTTCCCAAATGCTTTGGGACCTTCATCATCCTCTGACAGTCCCCATTTGGAAGTTGCTAATGTGTATGATCAATACGTCTCTAGACCTGCAATCTTGTTGCTCACTTTTATGAGAGTTGAATCTGTTATGCAGTTAGCTTCGAGAACATTCAGTTCACCAGAGCATAAAGACAAGTATCTGTTGGCTTTTTTTGCTTTTCAGAATATGAAGTTATATCCAGAGAAAATGGGTCATTCAGTGGGAAGAACAAGTCCATTCAAACTACAAATCAAACCTTCTCCACAGTAGAAAATCTAAAACCAGACACAAGGTGAGCCACCAGTGCTATTACAGGTGAATTCTGAGAGTGCAAAAATCATAACAAAGGAGTAAAATGACATCATCCTTCTCTATCTTAAGGGAAGGTCTAGTTTGCATTTCATTCTTTGGCTTTCCATACACAGCACTAGATACCCCTAGAGTCATGGTTTACAAATATGCAAGTTATTTGTGGGGATACAAGAGCTGACAAGATGGTCTTGTAAGTTAACAGTATAGCTGGGAACATTGAAAGATAGAAGGCCATTAATATCAAACATTGATATTAAATACCAAAATTTAGAGGAGGAAAAGTCTATAGACCAGAGACAACTGGAGTGTGGATGGTGTAAACTAGATTTGAAGCACAGAAGAAGTTGCCTGGCATGCTGGAAGGAGAGGGCAAGGAAACAAAAGCCATGTGACAAATGTAGGTGAAAGTTTGTAATAGTTAATGCTTAGTATAGCTACAGACTAGTCCCAGACACAGTAACCCTTTGCTTTTGGGTCTTTTTAATATAGACCAATGAGAATAGATTTTTGAAAATGGACATATAGAATATTAACAGCTGTTCAATAATAAACAACTTTTCTTGGCATTCCTTACTACACATTGATACCAGGTTGTTTATCTTGCTGTATAGTTTTGTGATTCCTTTTTAAATCTAAAATACCTAATATTTTATCAGTTCATTTTATTATTTCAAGAAAAATAAGGGCCTTAGGCATTTCTAGAAATGTAGTTGGGAAGGGGTTTTTTGTTTTTGTTTTGTTTTACATGGCTAAATTATCAAATGTATTGCTCAAGGAGATTCTCAAATGGATACAGCCAAGAATTTCCATGATAAAGCCAATGTGCTAAATTCATTTCTGGACTAAATTTCACTCTTTGTGAAAAATCGATTTCTTCCTTCAAGCTCCAAAACATTGTCTGATAAACTGTCTATACTTTCAGTATAAAACAAAACAAAAACACCTCTGACATCTTAAGTTATAGTATCCCAAGCAACATAGATCAATTTTCACACAATCAGGAGTTTTTCCAGATTGAGTATTTCATAACTTGATAAAGTTCCTCAGTGTTGAAAAAGATCAGTGGAGGTGAAGACTGGAACTTCAGCATCAGAGATTTTTTTTTTTCATGTTTTATTTCTTGTATCTTTCATTGTCATGTGACTGAATTGAATTGGGTATTGATTGTGACACCCAGAAGAGCCTCTCTGGGCTCTGACAGCAGGGAGACTTTTCTAATCTTTTCAGGAGAAAAGGAAGTATCTAATTCATTATAGATGGTTTGCTGTATATAAACTGTAGTCCTATACAGCAAAAACAACACTTTTCCAGCAGTGCATGTTTTCTTCTTTTAAGTTCTCTGAATTGTAATATGGAGAATTTTGCAACTGCTAATTTTCTTGAAGGTATTAAGTTAGCCAAAATAAGCATATATTTCAGTAAAAGCCCATTTGATGATCTTGGTTCTGTTTCCTTAGCAAGATTAACAGGGAGAGAGCCTATAATTTATTTTAAGGAAAGAGTAAAAGAGAAAAGGTCATTTAATTTGGGCTTTTTAATAGGTGGATTTGGGCTTACAAAACTTGGCTTTTCTCTGCAGTTTCTTGCTTTTTATTCCACTTAAGAAAAAGTGAGCTGTGTAGTACGCAGAACGTACATTGAAGGGCATCCAATTTCTAAATGTTCATTGTATTCCTTTTCTGAATCAGGCTGTTCTCGGATTTCACAGTGCACCTATTAGCTCATAATCAGAGGTAGAATAATGCCAGTGACATTTTAAACCTGATTTGTTGGTAAAAGGTTGGGGTCTGCATTCAGCTAACATTTACTGAGTGCCAACAATGTGCTCAGCCCTGTGCTTGGTGTTGTGCCTACAAACAGGAGTAAGCATGGTACCTGCCCTTGAGGAGCTCGAGGCTAGTGGGGTAGGTCGCTAATGACCTATTATTCTACACAAAGTGGTGAGAGTTCTGGTAGAAGTCTGCACCAGGGGCGACAGAAGCCCAGAGTGGGCGGCACATCGCAAAGTGTGGGGAAATTAGGAAAAACTTCCTGGGGGAGGTGACCCCTAGGCTGAGGCGTGAAGGAGGAGTAGGCTGGACCCAGCTAAGTGACTGTTAAGAGAAAGGAATGTCAGGGAGGATAGCACATGTCAGAGCAGTGGCCCGAAATGACACGGTTGTGTGTGGTGAATAACGGGCTGTTTTCACCAGTGTGAGGGGCGAAAAGTGGACAGAAGCCGTAGAAGCCGAGAGAAGCAGAAGCCAAGTTAGGGAGGGCCTTCTGTGCCAGATCAAGAAACATGGTCAAGTGATGGGGAGACCCTAAAGAATGGTAACTGGGGAGTGCCTTGCTCTGACTTTCATTTTCATTCTGACTTGCATTTAGTTGGAATAATCACTTTTGATACTAGAGTTACTTATAACGAATAGCAGTTGGTAGAACAAATCTAACTAAAAGAACTTTTTGTTAATTTCTTTCATGAGTACCATTCTGGCATCTGACCTAATTTGTCAAATAGGTACATAAGAGAAACGTGCCTTTGGGCTGAGCTGGATTTCATTCTGGAATCACACGACCGATCAGGTCATGGGGTTCACATCTAGCTTCTGGTTGTAATTGTTTCGGACTCAGCTACAACCTTGTCCTCTTTATCCCACCCTCCTCCTATGTGTCTTGCTTGTCTCTGCTGTCTGTCATCAGTGTACGTTCTAAGGAGGACCCCTGCAACCTATCCTTATCCCAAGACGAGCAAAGCCCAAAGGAAGCCCTTTCTGGATTTGTCTTTAGAAAAAGCAGTATTAAACTAAGATTAGGAATCCCTGTAATCAGAACTCCATGCCAAGTTTTACAACTTGACATAAATTTGGGGCCACTATGCATGTCTGTATGTGGCTTATTTAATGTTATTTTTAGTTTGGTACAATTAAATGAAATCCATTTAGATATAAAGACTGTTAATGTTCATAAATGTGATTTGACCAGGATTATATTGATCGTCCCTAATGGGTCATGATTTAAAAGTTGTATATCAGTAGTTTGAAGTAAAGAACATTCTCACACTGGGGACAAATATAACATACATGGACGTAAATTTTCTAATGAAAATTATTTAGTCTATGCCATGGGAAACTTTGTGGTGGTCTAGTAGTTCAGTAGATCCCAGCCCCCACTGAGCTTGTAAATATATTCTGCACTGTCAGAGGTATGATGGAGATTAATCTGTCTATCTAATGGGCAAAAACGTTTTGAGCTGAAATATTAAAATTATGTGTTGAAACCCCTATTGGTCAAATAACCAAGGAAGAATAAAGTGAAGTCAAATCATTTCATTTACTTTGAGATTTCTGAGCCTAAAGTTACCTGAGGAAACAAAACTAACACCCATGAAACATCATAACATAGAATAAAAGAACATGCCGATGTAGGACTTACACCCAGGTTCTGCAATTTAGAAGAGGAGAGAAAGCCTCGTGGAATACTTGAGACAAGAACTTGACAGTAAAGGATAGGATAGCATGAAGCAGGCCGGCAAGAAAAGAAAGAACGGTAGTATTCCATGTGAAATCCACGTGCACAACTTAGGTGAAATATAAGTAGTCTTCAAAGTTACTACTGACAGCAAGGCTACAGCAAGTATAATAAAACTACGAGTTCCCCAATGTAGGTTTGTTGGCTCTTTTGATGCAAGCTTTTTTCATACTGTCTCACGTTGTTAAGGCAATGTTCCTTTCTATTGTATCTTCTCTACCCCAACCATGATCCAAGATTAATGTTAATAAAAGACTCCCTGTAAAATAAAAAGGAAGTATGTACGGGATGCAGTTAGCAGGTGGTTTTTATTAGCTATAAAGAATGACTTCAGTCACATTTCATTACCTGAGGAAAATTTTGAGTCAAAATACATAGTAAACTCCCTAAATAAGCAAACTTTGAATTATAGCTGTTAAAATTCCCCCATGAGGTTCTGGAATTCCCTGTTTGAAAAGCTGGAAGATAATAACTTCTGAAAGAATATCTAGCTTTTTTCCAATTCTAGGAGACACATATAAAGAATTTATTTTAGTCGCATTTTCCATCATTTGTCCTGACTAAAAAACAGGAGCTCTAAAAACAGGTGATAATTACTGGCTAATCGTTACACAGTGACATAGGTGGAGTAGAGCTTGGTGTTAGAACATCCAGGAGAATCAAGGCAGAGAAAATAGATCTACAGGGCTTTTGGGGATAAAAATTCTAAGTGTTCACACACTATTCTAGAATCAAAAAGACAGTCAATGATGCTACCGTCTCCCTGCCCATTTTTAACGACTTAGCCAAGTTTTATTTACTCTGCAGAAGCTCAAAAAATAACCCACAGTATGGGACCATCCAGCAGGTGTCTTGCTGCTGGGAGAGTTCAGCTGCACACCTGGTGTGAGATGTTTCTGTCTCTAGAAAATGGAGCCGCTTGGCTGCCCTGAGGAACCTGGGTGCAGCTCCCAGGGCGGCACAGCAGGGACAGGCCCGGCCTTGCTGACGGCTTCTTGCAGCTGGGGTGATAGATGTACGCAGGGAAGAGGGGCTGTTTGTGGGCAGCCAGAGCTGTTTTAGTCAGGTGAAGCAGGAGATCTGTTAACAGAGGCAAGAGGCTGTGGCACAACTCTATCACATTCTTTGGAGGATCCCTCTCTCACCCCCGCCCCTAAAATACAAAGAAAATGTAGAGATGTTAGTGTCCACTGAATCAGTACCCATCTAGGCCACTCTCCAATATTTATTTTCCACTTAATTTTTTTCCCCATGAAACCTCATTGTGTGGCTCTTGTTGAACTAAAAGAAAAATATTAAGAAGAGCCTCTCCTGTCCAGAGCCAACTACTTTGTTTGCAAAGACCACTATGATTATATTTAGTTCTGTGAATGGAAGAAATGATAAAGTATATGGCTTAAAAAATTGTGTTGCACCACTGCTTAAAAGGACACAAAGTGTGGACTAATCTTGAAATCTCTCCCAGCTCTAAAATGATGTAATCTTATGCTATCTGAAGCCATGCACAGAATCAGTGGGAAAACTGGAACTGAAAATAAAACCAAAACCTGGGTCCATCTTACAGCAAGTAGAATTGTCCTGTTAAACCATTTTTGCTTTGAATCGATGTCTGTGGTCTGTGATTTGTTTTCAGACAAATTTTTTGAGACCATGTGTCTCCTTGCTTGGCTAAAAAACTGAAGAATCCACTTTGTGTGCTAGACATACATGTGGTCTAGCGATTTCCTATGGAAAAGGCACTCTGTCTGAGAATTAAGATAAATCAAGTTTACTTAACCTGCTCAAGTACTTCAACTGTTGTCTGTGGTTTAGGAGGATTCTGGAGAACAGTTCTTCCTCTAAGACTAAAACCTACCAAAGTTTCCTGTAGCTGACAGCAAAGATAGTTTGGGACCGTTGGTTTATGTTGTTTGACTTAATAAAACCTTGGCACTAAAAATAAACTGGAATAGAGGCAGCAACTTCTTGTATACTGTAAATCTGATTGAACAAACCAGGTATGTGGAATGGCCATTATGCCCTTATTCATATGGTTTTTGTGAAATTCTGGTCTCTGCAGTCTGTATTAACTTACAATATCTCTTCTCATCGGCTTTGTAGAAAGGAATAAAATAAGCTGCCAGAGCATTGGGCATTTTATTTAGTTTTATTGTAGGTCTGAGCAGCAGCAGAATAATTGCTTCCTCATTAAAGAAGGAAGAAATTGAGTTGATTGCTCAGGTTTGCAACTTTTCATCAGGCAGAAGAACAGCTAAGAGCACGGAACTCCACTAGTCTCTAAAAAGAGCAATTCTTCTTTTCATATCGCCATATTCTTTTTTTTTAACATCTTTATTGGAGTATAATTGCCTTACATTGTTGTGTTAGCTTCTGCTGTATAACAAAGTGAATCAGCTCTATGTATACCTATGTCCCCATAACCCCTCCCTCTTGCGTCTCCCTCCCACCCTCCGTATCCCACCCCTCTAGGTGGTCATAGCATCGAGCTGATCTCCCTGTGCTATGCTGCTGCTTTTTATTCCTTTTCACTTTGAGCTCCTCAGTATCTAGGGAGGGGGTGCGAGATACTCATAGCAACACTACAGAATTAGAGTGCAGCCCAGATCTGGAATTTGTGTCCCCCCCCACAGAAATGGGAGAGAAAAGAAATGTCTCTAAGGACCTACTGGGCAGCTAATTAATGATCCCTGATGCCTGCTGATGCCCGGCTCCTCTCTCTTCTGTCCGATTTAGGCTTATTTTGTCCTCGAAGTATCTCCGCAGCTCTGCCCTTTGCTTCTCATCTGTATTCCCAGGCCAGCACAATGCCTGCACATGGCAGGTATCCAGAAATGCTTTCCATAACCCTGCAGTGTCCTTGGAGAACTGACTGATTTGATTTCCCTATTCCACTGCTCTTTACTCTTTTTTTATTTTTTCTTTTTCCCCTCTTCCCTTTCTTTCCCTCTGACTGAAAACCAACCTGAATGGGGCCCAAATATTTCAAGATGACACTAGGGGCCAATCAGCTAACAAAACAATTCAAACCAACAAAGAGCTACGGGGGGGGCCTTTCTATATAAAAAGTGGTTGCCTGAGGTTTATGAGCTTTTGTTAAGTTTATCAAGTAATGAAAACTATACTTCAGCTGTATGTTATGGGTAAAAATAGAGGAAAATCGTTATAGGGAGGAGCAAAGGAAGGGGAGGCGGGGAGAAGTGTCTGCCCTAGCCAGACCTGGAGGTTTACCTCAGGCTAGATCCCACAGGTTGGAGCTTCCCTATCTCTGTCAGTTTTGCCCGTGAACCACAGATGCCCTTCTTATAACCTTTACAAACACAAAAGCAAGTATGTGGACATAGAACAGTTCTGCCTTGAGAGTTCTATGGCAGTGTGTGTCAAATTCCCCAAGAATAGAAGCACCTTTAAAATAATTTTTTAGAGATATAATACTAGAGAATATTTATAATGACTTACTATGTGCCTGGTACCTTGCTTTTACATGTATCATCTCATTTAATCCTCATAAGAAACTCACAGATACTTTTATACCCTTATGAGGTTATAATTACTATAATTGATAGTATCCTCACAAATACCATTATTATCCTCATCTTTATACTTGAGGAAATTGAGGCTCAAAGAGATTAAGTTACTTACCTTAAAGTTACACATTAGTGCAGCTGTGAACCCAACTCTTTCTGGCTCCAAAACCCATGGCCTTAACCACAGAGCCATGCTGCTTTCTGATAGGGCAGCCAGGAAAATTGTTTTTGTTTGGATCCATACCTATCTGGGCAAAACCAGGCATGGCTTCTGCCAGGGGTGTTATTCATTTGGCTTGTCCTCTACAAGACCCAAAGGCTTGACTGCAGCTGTCACCTGGACTGTACTCCACTTATTCATTTTGATGAAGTAGGTCTTAGAAATAGCTTTTTAAATTTAATTTTCATTTTTATCAGAAGAACATGTACATGGTTTTAAAGCTCAAATACTACAAAGCAGTTCGTTCCTATTCCTAAATTCCATTTGCCAGAAGCAACAATTTTCAATAATTTTCTTCTTTTTTCAGCTTTATTAAGGTATAATTGATGAAAAAAATTATAAGATACTTAAAGCGTACAACGTGACTTGATATACATATACATTATGAAAGGATTCCCCCTGAATTAATATATCTATTACATCATATATTTACTATTTTTTAATTGGTGAGAACATATAAATTATAATCTCTTGGCAAATTTCAATTATACAGTACAGTGTTTCAACTATAGTCACCATGTTATTCATTAGCTCCTCAGATCCTATTCATCTTACAACTGAAGTTGGTACCCTTTTACCAGCGTCTATTTACCCCAGCCCTTGCAGTCACTTTTCTACTCTCTCCGTTTCTATGAGTTTGACGTTTTTTTTTAAAGATCCACATATAAGTGATACCATGAACTCTTTGTCTTTCTCTGCCTGGCTTATTTCACTTAGCATAATGCCCTCCAGTTTCATTCATGTTATCGCAAATGACAGGATTTACTTCATTTTTAAGGCTGAATAACACTCCATTGTGTGTGTGTGTATACACATACATACATACAGTTGACCCTTGAACAACATAGGTTTGAACTGCATGGGTCCACTTACATGTGGATTTTTTTCAATAAATACAGTACCTATATTTTCATTTTACAGATCTTTGACTAAAGTTTGTGTTTGATTAGAGATCATAATATGCAGAATCAAAAGAATTAGGGTTTGAGTCCTGATTCTATCCAAACTATTTCAGCTTCTTGCCCTTGGGTGAGTCATTTATTAATTCCTCCATTTTTGAGGCAGAGATAGCAATACTCAGATTTTCACCTGCTTGGGGGGTTGGCACCTGTAACCCTCCACATTGTTCAAGGGTCAACTGTATGTAGGTGTGTGTGTGTGTGTGTGTGTGTGTATACACATCATAATTTCTTTATCGATTCTTCTATCAATGGACACTTAAGTTGTTTCCATACCTTGCCTAGAGTGAATAATGCTGCTATGAACATGGGAGTACAGATATCTTTTCAAGATAATGATTTCATTTCCTTGGATATACACCCAGAGGTGGGATTACTGGGTCATATGGTAGTTCTATTTTTAATTTCTTGAGGAACCTCCATATTGTTCCCCAGAGTGACTGTGCCAGCTTACATTCCTACCAGCAGTGCACAAGGGTTCCCTTTACTCCACATCCTCACACCAGCATTTGCTATCTCTTGTCTTTTAGATAATAGACATCCTAACAGGTGTGAGGTAATATCTCATTGGGGTTTTGATTTCCATTTCTCTGATGATTAATGATGTTGAGCATTCTTTCATGTACCTATTGGCTATTTGTATGTCTTCTTTTGAAAAGTGTCTTTTCAGGTCCTTTGCCCATTTCTTAATTGGGTTATTTGCTTTTTTGCTATTGAGTTCTGTGAGTTCTTTATATATTTTGGATATTAACCACTTATCAGATATATGATTTGCAAATATTTTCTCCCGTTCTATAGGTTGCCTTTTCATTTTGTTGATGTTTCCTTTTGCTGTGCAGAAGATTTTCAGTTTGATGTAGTCCCACTTATTTATTTTTGCTTTTGTTGCCTTTGCTTTTGGAGTCAGATCCAAAAATTATTGCCAAGACTGATATCAAGGAGCTTATCACCTATTTTTTCTTTGAGGAGTTTTACGATTTCGGGTTTCGTGTTCAAGTCTTTGAACCATTTTGAGTTGATTTTTAGGTATGGTATACAATAGGAGTCCAGCTTCATTCTTTTGCATGTGGCTATCCAGTTTTCCCAACACCATTTATTCAAGGGAATAGCCTTTCCCCATTGTGAATCCTTGGCTCCTTTGTCATAAATTAATTGACCATATACATGTAGGTTTATGTATGGGCTCTCTATTCTGTTCCGTTGATCTATGTGTCTTTTTTTATGCCCATACCATACTGTTTTGATTATTATTGCTTTGTAATATAGTTTGAAATCAGGACATGTGAGGCCTCCAGCTTTGCCTACTTAGGGTCTTTTTGTGATTCCATATGAGTCTTAGAAATGTTTTGTCTATTTCTGTGAAAATTGCCATTGGAATTTTGATATGGATTGCATTGAAACTGTAGATCACTTGGGGTAGTACTGACAGTTTAACAATATTAATCCTTTCAATCCATGAATGTGGAATATCTTTCATTTTATTTGTTGTTTCTTCAATTTCTTTCATCAATGTCTTAAAGGTTTTAGTGTACAGATCTTTCATCTCCTTAAAATTATTCCTAAGTATTTTATTATTTTCGAGGCTATTGTAAATTTTGAGGCTATTGTAAATGTAAATTGTTTGCTTAATTTCTCTTTCTGATAGTTTGTTTTCGGTATATAGAAAACCAACAGATTTCTATATATTAATATTGTATCCTGCAACTTTACCAAATGTATTAGTTCTAGCAGCTTTTTGGTGGAGCGTTTAGGGTTTTCTATATATAATGTCATGTCATCATCTGCAAATAGAAGGTTTACTTCTTCCTTTCCAATCTGGGCATCTTTTAATTTCCTTCTCTTGACTAATAGCTTCCAGTGCTATGTTGAATAAAAGTGGTGAGAGTGCGCATTCTTGTCTTGTTCCTGATCTTAGAGGAAAAGCTTCCAGCATTTCATCATTGAGTATGATGTTTGCTCAATGGGCTTGTCATATAAGCCTTTATTATGTTGAGGTACATTTCCTCTGTACCAAGTTTGTTGAGTTTTTATCAAGAAAGAATGCTGAATTTTGTCAAATGCTTTTTCTGAATCTATTGAGTTCATATAGGTTATATAGATTTTTATTCCTCATTTTGTTAATATGGTATATCACATTGATTGATTTGTGGCTGTTGAACCATCTTTGCATTCTTGGAATGAATCCCACTTGATCATGGTTTATGATCCTTCTAATGTATTGTTGAACTCAGTTTGCTAATATTTTGTTGAGGATTTTTGCATCTATGTTTCATCAGGAATATTGGATTATAATTTTCTTTTCTTGTAGTGTCCTTGTCTGCTTTGGTATCAGCGTAATGCTGGCCTCAGAAAATGAGTTTGGGAGTTCCCCCCTCCCCTTCAATTTATAGGAAGACTTTGAGAAGGATTGGTGTTAATTCTTCTTTAAATGTTTGCTAGAATTCACTGGTAAACCCATCTGGTCCTGGGCTTTTGTTTGTTGGGAAGTTTTTGATTACTGACTCAATCTCCTTCCTAGTAATTAGTCTATTCAAATTATCTATTTCTTCATGATTTAGTCTTGGTAGGTTGTATGTTTCTAAGAATTTATACATTTTTCTAGGTTATCCAATCTGTTGGTGTATAATTGTTCATAGTAGTCTCTTATGATCCCTTGTATTTCTGTAGCACCAGTTGTTATGTCTCCTTTTATTTCTGATTTTCTAATTTTATTTGAGTTCTTTTTCTTAGTTACTGTAGCTAAAGGTTTGTCAGTTTTATTTATCTTTATGAAAAAACAGCTCTTAGTTTTGTTGATCTTTGTATTGTTTTTTGGTCCCTATTTCTTTTACTTCTGCTCTGATCTTTGTTATTTCCTTCCTTCTACTAACTTTGGGCTTAGTTTTTTCTTCTTTTTCTTATTCCTTGAGGTGTAAAATTAGTTTGCTTATTTGATATCTTACTTTTTTCTTAATGTAGGCATTTATTTCTATAAATTTCCCTCTTGGAATTGCTTTTGAGGCATTCCAAAATTTTGGTATGTTGTCTTTTCATTTTCCTTTGGCTCAAGATATATTTTGATTACTCTTGATTTTTTTTCTTTGACCCATTCGTTGTTCAGTTTGTTGTTTAATCTCCACATATTTGTGAAATTTCCAATTTCTTCTTTTAACTGATTTCTATTTTCTTACCATTGTGGTTAGAAAATACACTTTATATGATTTCCATTTTCTTAAATTTATTGAGGCTTGTTTTGCAGCCTAACAGATGACTTATCCTGAAGAAAGTTTCATGTGCTCTTCAGAAGAAAGTGTATTCTGTTGCTGTTGGATGGAATGTTCTTTACATGTCCTTTAGGTCCATCTGCTTTAACATTATGTTAAGTCCAGTGTCTCCTTATTAATTTTCTGTATGGGTGTTCTATATATACATTGTTGAAAGCATGGCATTGAAGTTCCCTGTTATTACTGTAGTGCTATTTCTTCCACCGATCTGTTAATATTTGCTTTATATACTAAGGCCCTCCTATGTTGTGTACATGTTTACAGATGTTATATCCTCTTGATGAACTGACCCCTTTATCATTATATAATGACCTTCTTTGTGTCCTATCACAATCTTTGGCTTAAAGTCTATTTTGTCTTTTATAAATATAGGTATCCCTGCTGTCTTTTGGTTTCCATTTGCATGGAATATCTTTTCCATCCCTTCTTTTTCAGTCTATGTGTGTCCTTAAAGGTGAAGTCAGTCTCTTTTAGGAGAATTAGATGGGTCTTGGTTTTTTAATCCATTCAGCCACTCTGTCTTTTAATTAGAGTTTGGTCCATTTACATTTAAAATAATTACGGATAGATATGGACTTACTATTGCTATTTTTTTCATTATTTTCTGGTTGTTTTATAATTCCTTTGCTCCTCTCTTCCTCTCTTCCTTTGTGATTTGATGAATTTCTGTAGTGTTATGCTGTGATTCCGTTCTCTTTTTTTTGTGTGTATATCGATCATTGGTTATTACTTTGTAGTTACCATGAGGTTTACATAAAACGTCATATGTCTATTTTAAGTTGATGACAACTTCAAACACACAAAAGCTCTACTTTTTTACACTCTTCTCTCCACGTTTTGTTTTTATGCCACAATTTACTTTTTTTTTTTTTTTGCGGTACGCGGGCCTCTCACTGTTGTGGCCTCTCCCGTTGCGGAGCACAGGCTCCGGATGCACAGGCTCAGCAGCCATGGCTCACGGGCCCAGCCGCTCTGCGGCATGGGGATCCTCCTGGACCAGGGCACGAACCCGTGTCCCCTGCATCAGCAGGCGGACTCTCAACCACTGTGCCACCAGGGAAGCCCCACAATTTACACTTTTACACTGTATACCCATTAACAAATTATTATAGTTAGTTATTGTAATATTTTTGTCTTTTAACTCTCATATTAGAGTTAGAAGTGATTTACCCATGACAATTTCAACATTAGAGTATTCCGAATGTAACTGTGTATTTACTTTTACCATTGAGTTTTATACTTTCTCGTTTTCCTGTTACTAATTAGCATCCTTTTGTTTCTGTTTGAAGAACTCTCTTTAACATTTCTTATAAGGCTGATGTAGTGGTGATGAACTCTTTCAGCTTTTGTTTGTCTGGGAAACTTTATCTTGCCTTCAATTCTGAAGAGCAACTTTGCTGAGAATTTTTTCTTTTTTTTTTTAGTTTCAGCACTTTGAATATATCTGCTGGTCCCTTCTGGCCTGAAAGTTTCTGCTGAAAAATCTGCTGATATTGCTATGGGAGCTCCCTTGTACATAACAAGTTGTTTTTCCCCTGCTGCTTTTAAGATTCTTTCCTTGTCTTTAACTATTGACAATTTTATTATCATTAATGTGGATCTCTTAAAATTAATGTGGGTCTCATGGTGTGGACCTCTTTGGATTCCATTTGGAACTCTCTGGCCTTCCTGTATCTGGATGTCTGTTTCTTTACCCTGGTTAGGAAAGTTTTCAGCTGTTATTTCTTTGAATAAGCTTTCTGCCCCCTTTCTTTCCCTCTCCTCGTTCTGGGACTCATATAATGCATATCTTGATCCACTTGATGGTGTCCCATACATCTCTTAAGCTTTTTCATTGCTCCTCTGATTGGATGAATTTCACTGCCCCATCTGTGCATCCACTGACCATTTCTTCCACTCATCTAGTCTGCTGTTGAACTCCTCTAATGAAGTTTTCAGGTCAATTATTATATTCTTAACTCTGTGTTTTCTGGTTTGGCACTTTTTTATATTTTCTATCCCTTTGTACGTTGTTTACGCATTGTTCTCCTGACCTTGGTAAGCATCTTGATGACTTATGTTGAACTCTTTATCGGGTAAATCACTTGTCCATTTCATTAAGATCTGTTTCTGGAGATTTTTCTTGTTCTTTTGCTTGGAACATATTCTTGTTTCTTCATTTTCCTTGATTCTCTGTTTGGTTTCTGCACATTAGATAAAACAGCTGCCTCTCCCAGTCTCAATAGAATGGTCTCAGGTAGGAAATGAACCTCTTGAATCAGCCCAACCTGAGCTCGTAGTTGTTTCTCAAACCTCTAAGATTGTCCAAGCAACTTTCTTTGTTCTTAGTGGCTCCTGGTAGCTGGGGGTATGCCAAAACTCATGAGTGTCCCAAAGGCGAGGAACACAGTCAGCATCTACATGCAGGCTGATTATAAGCTGGGCCCTAGGCAGCAGGTGGGAAATTATGTAGTTAAGCCGCTTCCAGGGTGTTGACTTAAAAAATATTCACAACCTAAAAGTTGAGAGTTATATTTTATTTGGTGGGTGTTTTTAGGACTTCAAGCCTGGGAGGCAGCATCTCAAGTAACCCTGGGAGAACTGCTCTGCAGAGGCAAGGGGGGGAACCAGGATAGTTTTGCAACAAAGAGCAGGTAGTCAGAACATCAAAAGATTACTGTTAAAGAAAACCAGATATCCCAAGTTAAGGAATTTAGTGCTTTTCTTTGTATGGGAAGATGCAAGAGTCTAGGCTTACTGAAATCATTCCTTTGATATGCACCTCAGCTATCTGGGGCCAGTGTTTTTACATCCTGAGTTTCCTCAGGGCTCACTGTAGGGAGTGGCTGCAGTCTGATGGCTGCTAGATGGCAGGTATTCTTTCCTTCCTGAGTTCCCTCAGGGCTCACATTGGAGGGCTGCAATTGCTGATGACTGTGACATCCTTTGTTTACTGATATGGCAGGAAATATTACATTTCTCAAGGGAAACACTAGGAGATGGCTGTTTTTGCCTGCTGGGCCCAGGATATAGTTAGGGCAGGGAGATAGGGTAGGGAAGTGTGTTCCTGCATCTATTAAAAACTGCTTTTTGTTTGCTAGTCCTGTGGAATTTGTGAACACAAGTCCACTGACTCTCAGAGACAGGCAATATGGAGACCTATTCCTTGGGCAGCAGCTGCAAAAGCTGGGGTGTCAGCCATTTGTAAAAGCCCCTTCCAGGGAAATACTAGTGGCTTGGTTTTATTGTTGTAGCAGGCTGAAGGAAGAGGGCAGGGAAGGTGTATGCCAACTTCCCTGTTGCTGGGGAGGATCACAGACAACCCCTAAACATGTGCTAAAACTAAAAGCTTCACCCTCAGGTGTCAGCTTTTAAAAGATGCATATAACCCTTTCAGGGAAAGATAGGAAGATGGGCATTTTTGCCTGCTTCCTCTGTGCTGAGCCCTGGGGGGCAGCTAGTTAAAAACTGCTTCTTTGCCACAGTCCTGTGGGACTCATGAATGGCTAAGTAACACATTGGCTATCAGAGCCAGGTGATCCAAGGACGCATCCCTTTGGATGGAAGCTGTAAAAACTAGGGCACAGACATGTTTACAACCTCCTTCCAGGCAGATACTAGCAACTTTGAGCAGGCTGGAGAGAGAAGGTGGGAGAGAATCCAATGGCTCCCCTGGTCTCCAGGGAGGCTCACAGCCCCCAGAGCTTGCTAAATTAAAATCCTGACCCTCAGGTTGCAGCTTTAAACACTGGCAGATAAACAAACACACACCTTTCAGAGAAATATTGAGGTAGGTGATTGTGCCCTTTTGCTCTGCCATAGTGAGTGCTCATGCACTTGTGAAGAAGTGGATTTGCTATATCCTTATGGGTCTCATAAACACAAGCCCAACTGGCTTTCAGAGCTGGATGTTTAGGGGACCCATCCCTCAGGTAAGAGTCTTAAAAGCTGGGATGCAGATGTGGATTACAAACCCTTTGCTCCTCAGGAAGAAGTTGGGAGTTGGGGATTCCCTCCTGATTATATGGTGCTGTGTCAGGGATGGGATTTATGTCAAGTGTGTCTCAGCCTTTGCTACCCATTTTGATGGGGGTATTCTCTCATTTCCCCAATGCACAGGAGTTGCTCAGCTAGTTTCTGGATCTCTTTCAGAGGGAACTGCTCTATGTGCAGCTGTGCATTCAATGTGTCTGTGAGGGGAGGAGAGCTCAGGAGCTTCCTATGTTACCACCTTAGTCCTGCCTCTCTCATTCCCAATTATTTTAGCTATTTCTTCTGTTAATTATATCCATATGTCTAGACTGACTATTTCTCCAAACGGTCAAGTGCTCAAGTCATCTATTTGTTACCTGTGTTTGTTTATGGCAACATCTCCTGGAAGCCCTCACCATCATCTTTTGCCTCTCTCCTCTGTTGAATCCCCCTAATTCCTATATCCCATGTCTTCCTTGTTTACTCGCTTTCTGGAATTTCTTGAGAAACACATCTTGAAGAAAGGTTATGGAAGATAATATTTTTGAGTTCTTACGTGTCTGAAAATATCTATGTTTTATTCTGATACTGTTGTTTAGCCAAACATAGATTGTAGGATAAAATGAACGCTTGAAAGCATTGTTCCATTATTTTCTAACTTCCAGAGCTGCTGAGATGTCACGTCATTCTGGTTCTGCATCCTTTGAATAGGACCTATTTTCTTCTCAGAAACGTTTAAGATCTTGTCTTTATCCCAGTACCCTGAAATTTTGCAATTTGTTTGCTTTAGTCTTTTTTCTTTTTTCACCTTGCTGGGCAAATATTAGGCCTTTTAAATCTAGAAACCCATGTTTTTCAATTCTGGGAAATCACTTAAAAACTTTCTAAGATAATTTTCTACCCTCCTTTTCCACTCCTCTCTCTTCTAGAACCTACTAGTTTTATATTCCCTGAAAAAATCTGCTCATTTCCATATTTTCTCTCATTTTTCAACTTTTTTTCTAGTATTTGTAAAATTTCCTTAACTTTATTTTCCAAACATTTGAAGTTTTATTTATTCTGCACTTTTTATTTTAAATAACTTTCTTCTCCTCTATGGGATTTTTGCACAGCTAAAATCCTATGCTTATTCCCTATGTATAATCAATATTTTCTCTGAGACATTACTCTCTTCTACCTACAGTGTCGTAAATCTTGTGATAAAATGTGCTTCTTGGGAAAGATTTTGCCTTTTAAAATATATTCTGTTATATATTTTCTGTTTAATCAGCCAAAAATATGTGCCTTTTAGTTCTCATGCAGTTAATTAATTTAAAATGATTTCTTCAAAACTTGTCAAGTATCATAAAACACTGGGGAAAAAACCAAAAAACAATCCCCCAAAGTAGCTTATCAATATTTGTGGCCATTCTACAAATATAGCTGAAGTGTAAATAACTGTGAAATAAAAAGACATGGAAATAATTTCAGCAATCAGACTTGGCCAAAGCACAGAGCTTTTTGGCAATGGCCTGGAGTGTGGAATGCATTGCCTGCTTGAATCCAAGTCCAGGTGCCTGTGATTTCTTTTTCCACTTTCGTTCACCATTTTTTTTTTTTAATAAGTTCATCAGGCCTCTGAGCTAGAATTTAATCTGTGGAAAATATTCTATGCCAGAGCACCCCATGTATGTACAATTTATTTAAATGAGTGAGATGGGTGGCTTTATATCAGCAGTCTTACTGCAAAGGATAATGGCACTTTCTACCAGTTGATTAGTTTACAAAATGCTTTCAT
This sequence comes from Monodon monoceros, assembly GCF_005190385.1. Taxonomy (NCBI): domain Eukaryota; kingdom Metazoa; phylum Chordata; class Mammalia; order Artiodactyla; family Monodontidae; genus Monodon; species Monodon monoceros. Next base: position 48,136,714 of record NW_021703767.1, on the reverse strand, counting down.
GTGCAGTTTTTCACTCTAAAAACACTGAATGTTTTAATTCTATGACATAAATCACAGCAAGGTCCTTTTTGACCTACCTCCTAGAGAAATGGAAACAAAAACAAAAATACACAAATGGGACCCAGTGAAACTTAAAAGCTTTTGCACAGCAAAGGAAACCATAAACAAGACCAAAAGACAACCCTCAGAATGGGAGAAAATATTTGCAAACGAAGCAACTGATGAAGGATTAATCTCTAAAATTTACAAGCAGCTCATGCAGCTCAATATCAAAAAAAAAACCCAATCCAAAAATGGGCAGAAGACCTAAATAGACATTTCTCCAAAGAAGATATACAGACTGCCAATAAACATGAAAGGATGCTCAACATCACTAGGGAAATGCAAATCAAAACCACAATGAGGTATCACCACACACTGGTCAGAATGGCCATCATCAAAAAACCTACAAACAGGGCTTCCCTGATGGCGCAGTGGTTGAGAATCTGCCTGCCAATGCAGGGGAGACGGGTTCAAGCCCTGGTCTGGGAAGATCCCACATGCCGCAGAGCAACTAGGCCCATGAGCCACAACTACTGAGCCTGCGCGTCTGGAGCCTGTGCTCTGCAGCAAGAGAGGCCACGACAGTGAGAGGCCCGCGCACCGCGATGAAGAGTGGCCCCCGCTTGCCGCAACTAGAGAAAGCCCTCGCACAGAAACGAAGACCCAACACAGCCAAAAATAAATTAATTTAAAAAAAATCTATGAGCAATAAATGCTGGAGAGGGTATGGAGAAAAAGAAACCCTCTTGCACTGTTGGTGGGAATGTAAAGTGATACAGCCACTATGGAGAACAGTATGGAGGTTCCTTAAAAAACTAAAAATAGAACTACCATATACCCCAACAGTCCCACTAATGGGCATATACCCTGAGAAAACCATAATTCAAAAAGTCATGTACCACAATATTCACTGCAGCACTATTTACAATAGCCAGGACATGGAAGCAACCTAAGTGTCCATCGACATATGAATGGATAAAGAAGATGTGGCACATATATACAATGGAATATTACTGAGCCCTAAAAAGAAACGAAATTGAGTTATTTGTAGTGAGGTGGATGGGCCTAGTCTGTCATACAGAGTGAAGTAACTCAGAAAAAGAAGAACAAATACCATATGCTGACACATATATATGGAATCTAAAAAAAAAAAAAAAGGTTCTGAAGAACTTAGGGGCAGGACAGGAATAAAGACGCAGACCTAGCCTGTCATACAGAGTGAAGTAACTCAAACAGAAAAACAAATACCATATGCTAACACATATATATGGAATCTAAAACAAAAAGGTTCTGAAGAACTTAGGGGCAGGACAGGAATAAAGATGCAGAGGAGATATGGGGACCTATGTATACGTATAGCTGATTCACTTTGCTATAAAGCAGAAACTAACACAACATTGTACTCCAATAAAGATGTTAAAAAGTTTTTAAAATAAATAAATGAAAACCCTGCATGTTTTAATCCGCATATCACAAAGTTTGGAAAAGCAAAGACAATAAGAGTACAATGGTTAAAAGCGTCATTGCTCTTAACTGAAAAATAGGAAAATAATTATCTCTTGGGGTTTGTGTGTATTACTTTTCCTATGTAGTATCTGGTACATAGTAGGAACTCAAAAAATGTTCACATTGTAATGCTAGAATCTGTCTTCCTTATAGATTCCAGCAGTACCTCAATGGTCAAAAATCTGACTCCTTGAGCCCCAGAAAGTTCTGTTATTGCTCACTTGGTATCCTCTGTACCAAATTAAGAGCTGTCATCCTTCTGTTTTTCACTTTTTTCTAAAGTATTTTTTGTGTTTTGCACTCTTAGTCAATTACAAACTTTTTAAAAACAGGAATTATCTCCCAAAAGTCTTTCACAATTTTGAAACTCAATCAATTCTATCAGCTGACTCAAGCTGGTTTTACATTCAAAATTACTTTCCTGCTAAGTCTGCTACTGAAAGGAACTCTTCGTTTCAGACAAACAGCTTTACTGTTTGAACTTAAAAGGGTTTGCACTGCTTGAGTATTCTATGGATGAAATTTGTCAAATATTGCATAGTAATTTAGTGCATAATTCTTAAGGACAGAATCAAACATAACTGCAAGGGATATGGGCTTATTTTGTCTTTTGTTTTTTTAACATAAAGGGTTAAGGGCCTGGCCCATATAAATCTAGTTTATAGAAGGACACTACCATGCCCCTACTCAGAATATATCGTGGCTTCCTATGATCCACAGAAGACCCAAGTTCCAGGAGATATAACCAGGAACTTCTTGCAACAAAATATTTTCATGTACATCTGCTCCCATAGCTTATCTAGTAGTTCTCAAATGTCAGTGGGCACAGGATTCACCTCGGGAACTTATTATAAATACCTCTCTGGAACCCCTCAAAAAGGGATTCAGTAGCTAGAATGGAACAAGAAGTCTGCACTTTAAACAAACTTTCCCCAGTGTAGCTCTATCATGTGATTCTGACATGGGTAGCTCAAACCCCACAATGAAGAACACTGCCTAAGTCTATGGCTATACCCAGGGTTGGGATAATAAGGAATAAAAAGGAATTTATTCTGCGCTCCCAGGAAGTAGCTAAACATTTGAAGGAAACTGAGGCTCTTGTTACTGGAATTAGCCTGGGTCCACCACATACCTCTTTTCCTGTATGTCCATTAGCAACCTGCCCAGCTATTTCTATTAATTTGGAGTTTTTAAAAGACAACAATCTTTTTTATTAACTTAACCCTTTTCTTCTAGAAAACAATTAGACAAGCTGTTTGAACAGTAGAATTAAAGGAATTTTTCTTTCCTGAAGCTTCTTCTAGAACATATGTCCATTCACTGTCATGATGATTTCAAAACAGAATCAGGAAGAATGTCGGTATGACAAGAAAATTGTTTGTTTCCTACCACTTAAGAACATTATTTCTGTTTTCTGTTTGTTTCTTTTCCCCCCTACACAGCTATGAGTTCCAGGTGAAACCCAAAAACCCACTTGGTGAAGGCCCACCCAGCAACACGGTGGCATTCAGTACTGAATCAGGTAATCACATCAGCAGTAATTCCTAACAAGGATATAAAGGGTCACCATGTTTTGCATAGCTTGTTTGAAACCTAGCTAAACACTGGGTAAAGCATTTGATTTAAAAAAAAAAATCCATTTGAAAAAGCAAACTGATGAAGGTACCCTTAAGGAAACACCCCTTGGGTTTTTCCTCATTTATCTTGATGTCAGAAAAACATTAGGCATATCAGTTTAAAAGAAAAAAAGCATATAGTCAGTCTATACTCAATAGTGCATGAATGCTCCTCTCTATGCCTAGAATCTGTGCCTATAATCAAAATATCAGACGCTCAGCCACAGTATCCAGAAAGGGAATTCATGTGAGTTTTTTATGATGAACAGCCGTGAAATTTTCTAATTTGGCCTAAGTTTCAATTCCTTAATGAGATACATCTGTACTCACAGCATTAGTGTATAATTTTTTACACCAAATGCAGTTCATGGCATCTTGGTGATTTTATCATCAATAGTTTTTTTATGAAACTAAAAGAGGAAGATTTTAAAATGGAAGTAAAATCTAGAACAGCAATGAAGACTAGTAACTACACAAATCACATATAAAAGATACAGCTGAGTACGTGGCGGAGGAGATTCTCCACTGCAGAACAATTCCCAAAACAAAATATACAATTTTCAAATTTGGACTGTAGTAAGAGTGTACCGTTTTGCAAGATTCCTTAACAACTGTAAGCACCCATCTTCTTCACTATGTCACTGGAACACTGGGACTTACCTAATAACCTCTGACTCTGTCTTTGCTGTTTCTCCTTAGCTGACCCAAGAGTGAGTGAGCCAGTTTCTGGTAAGTACCTACCTGGATGAGAACACAACTACACGCTTTCCTACAGTGATTCAACTAAACGGGCATGGTAGAATTTTAGTCATGATTTCACTTTAGTCCATTTAGTCTTCTTAGAATATCAATCAGGTATGAATGCTTACCTAAAACATTCAGTAACATTGACAGCCTATGTTGTTTCAGGAACAAGTTGAATATTTTAAAACTTGCTTTCCATTCTTGTAACAGACTAGCTCAACTTTTCTGTTTAATAATTAAGTCAAGATACAGGACCCTCACTTCCACTTTTAATAACAAGTCACATTAAAGCAACTGTTTAAATTGTATAATATGCTGCAAAAAAAGAAACCTAAATTTGCTCCTAAAGGGATGCTGTTCTACATTGAGCACTGCAGAGGCTAGTCAACTCTGACACATACTGCTCCAAGATTTACCTCATCATTGATGGAAATTTAATTGGGGGTTTACTCCTATATTTTTGGCTCCAATATTTAGCACTGGAGAAAACCAGCTATCAGCAGGTTGACAATGAACTTGGCAAACTGCTTTTTTAAAAGCTTTTAAGACAGCTCTTCAGGACCGAAAGTCAAATACTAAACTCAAACCATGTGCTTTCCTTATGCAGCAGGAAGAGATGCCATCTGGACTGAAAGACCCTTTAATTCAGACTCTTACTCAGAATGTAAGGGCAAACAGTATGTCAAAAGGACGTGGTATAAAAAGTTTGTAGGGGTGCAGCTGTGCAACTCTCTCAGATACAAGATTTATCTGAGTGACTCCCTCACAGGTAAGCACGGCCATCAGTTCTGTTTTGAGGATTATCCTTCAGGAAATGCTTTGCAGCATTCTGTAACTTAGCCTTTTCTATGGACAGTCCCAGACACGAAGGTGTGATGTAAATACAAGTTTCCTTTTTGAGCAAGATGTTATTGGAATCTTAGGATTTGAGACATGCTGTAAGAAGGTAAATAATGAAAATGCAATCTGAAACGGTGCCATCGTGGCAAACCTGAATGTAGAAAAACTAGTCACATCCAAGCTCAATTTTGTTACAGCCAGCCCAGGATAAAAAGCCTACTGGTAGTAAAAAGAGTGTATCTAACAATAATCATGGAAGGAGTATGACGTATTTAAGATTTTAAGTCTGTCAGAGACAAGAGCAAGATTAAAACACTGAGCCAGAAGGGCTATAACCCCTTGCTCCAGACTCAGTGGGTTCATATTCATACAGTAAAAATTTTAAATAAGATTGGCCCAACATAGAAAGGTAGACATTTGCTCAATCATTCAACAGAACTATCTGCTTTGTTCAGACATTGTTCCAGGTGCTGGGGATAAAGCAGGAAATAAGACACGTTCCTGCTCTTTGTAGCTTACAATCTAGCGGGGAGAGACAGAAAGCGAACATGTAAATAAGAATTTCATATAGTGCTCTGAAGGAAAAAAAAAGGGTGAAAGAAAATGGCTGAATGGAATGAAAATGGAGGAAAAAAATGGCTGAATGAAAACTCTTTTAGTTAGAATGGTTAGGAAAAGCACCCCCCTCAAAAGGTAGCACTTGTGCCGAGAAGAAAACTATAAGAAGGAACCAACCACGCAAAGATCGAGGGATAAAGAACCAGAGGTAGAGGGAAGAGAAGCGCAAAGACCTGCAGCAGAAAATGCCTCGCCGGTTCCACTAGTGTGGCTGAGGCTTAGTAAGGGGAAGATCAGGCAGCATGAAATCGTGCGGAGCTAGGAAACCAGGTAAGGACTCCCGGGTTTTATTCTGGGTATAACAGAAGACTGCTGGAGAGATTGATGGAGGGGCGTAACACTATCTGAGTTGCGTTTTTAAAAGATGACTAATCTGTGAAAGGAGGAGGGGAGGAAAAATAGGGAAAAGCAAGAGTGAAAGCAGGGACGCCAGCTTTCCATAGTTCAATCAAGGAACACTGGTGGCTCGAACTGGAAAGGAAGGGGGGAGAAGTACAAGAACAAGGAAGACAGATTATTTGAAACAATTTGATTATTTCAGAGTCCTCCCATATCAAAGGCAGCAATACTTCATGATCCTTTTAATTTGTTTTTTCAGGAAAATTTTATAACATAGGTGATCAGAGAGGCCATGGAGAAGATCACTGCCAGTTCGTAGACTCATTTTTAGATGGACGCACAGGACAGCAACTCTCTTCTGACCAGTTACCCACCAAAGAAGGTATGTTTTCTGAGCCTCCTCGTAAGTAAGAGGCTTTTACAAATTAACCCAAAAAACATTCAAGCTGAGAAAATCAATCACTTTAAAAATAATTCTGTAGTACTACTACTCCATCTGCCTAGGAAAAAGGACTTCCCACATAAGACCTTAACAGGAAGACTTTAATAGAAGTTTCTTCACTTTCCTCCCATTCCTTAAGACTCTTTTCCTTAGAGCTGAGGGGAATTACAGAACATCTTATGTAAATCCATTCTACTTTAAGAAAACCTGAATTTTCAAAAGCAGCTATAAAAGAGCAGCTTAAAAACAGCTATAAAAAAGAAGCTTAATTTCCCCAGCTTAAATCATTCATGCACTACTTTTACGGTTTTTGTCATACCGAGCACACAGGCATTTTTTTTTTATTCCTTTTTAAAAAATTTTAAAGAAATTCAAAGCTTTACTACTACTGTAGAAGGAAAAAAGAATGTTACTTGCCTTATAAATAATTCTATAAATACAATTAAAATAGAAGAATTCTGCTGAGAAATGACTAACCACTGTAACTTGCTACGGACACATTAGCACCAAGCTGTTTAGTAAGAATTGAAAAGACTGAAAATTAATTTAATCCCTGTCCAGGTAGGGTAAGAAAGGGTAAATTACACATCCATGTTACTCAGGAGTTACCAAGAGGGGCTTGTTAAATACTTAAAATTATTTGACTAGTCTTTTCAGCATCACATTTTGGTCACTGGCACTAAAAATACCAACCACACTAAAAGGTGACTTAATAAGATCTGTGAACTCATTATCAGAAAATTGAAACTGCTGCCTCACAGGAACCGGATATACAATGTACTGTAAATTGTGTCTATTTCTGTAACATTTTACATTCACAGCAAAATTTTTAATCACTTAGTGTAGGGTCCTTGAAGGAAGATTTCATCAAACTTTAGTTCTGAGAAATCTAGCAATCTTAGACCAACCCTTCTTTTGTTTCCTAACATTTTAGTACAACACTCCTTTAACCAGGTAACTTCACAGACCATCACTAGGCTGTAAAGTACAGAAAGTACACTTTTACGTAGGTCAAAGTGTGTACTGAACTTGGTCAGTTATACTCAAATAAAACACGAAACCCCTCCAACTCCTGCCCCCTTTCAGCTTTCTCTCTCAAATACTACCAACCATCCCATCCTAGATTAAGGCAGATGTCAAGGAGTTTCAAGTGTCCCTGATGTTCAGCTAGCCATTACCACCTCAGGAAAGACACCAGGGCCTCTCTTACTATCCTTTTTCTAAAATACTCTGCTTCACCTAGAGTAAGCTTCAGGCATTCAACGACACCCTTCAACCTATGAGCACTGAGGACAAAAATATATCATAGCAGCTATTAAAATTAATTATTTTCTCTCAGGCTATTTCAGAGCAGTTCGCCAGGAACCTGTCCAATTTGGAGAAATTGGTGGTCACACCCAAATCAATTATGTCCAGTGGTATGAATGTGGGACCACAATTCCTGGAAAATGGTAGATGCTGCAATCACGTTCAGAAGTGCCTTCTGTTTCATCATGGCAAAAAATAATTGGAAACAGTATGGTGTTTGTCACATGCATTTAAAGCTCTTATGTTTACTATGTATAAACGTTTAAAATCTAATTAATAGCAATATTAGATGTTTACTAGGAAGATTGCTAAGAATATTTATCAGGTTTTACAAAGTCATTTAAAGAAAGCAAAATATTGACATTAACAGAATAACATTTTTGGGGAAGCTGGCTCCCTATTCATGGTATTTTAAGAGATCATTTGTATATTATTTATCACACTGTTGTAATGATGTTTTGAGATACTTTTATAACAAAATTAACATCAAAAAACTAATATACTTTTTAAAAAATACTTACTATTATTCTGTATTCTTCCTACTGGTGAGTTAATTCCATAAACCTCTACTTGGTTTAACTTATTAGATCAAATTATCTTCAGCATATGTATCTGGGGGAAAAAGGTGCTAATATTCACATGTTTATTTAAACTTCAACTTTTTAGCAACAGCTGAATATCTTTTCTGAAGCGTTTAAATAGTTAACCATTCATGACAGTATACATTTCCTCAAATATCTGCGAACTATTGAAAAGATTTTGTTTGAATCAGTAAATTTCATTTCAGTTATAAATAGAATTGAGAATTATATATAGCGTTTCAAAATACATATTTTTTTCTTTCTCTACCCATAAACATGTTACAATGTCTGAATGTTATTTGTCAAACTATCCCTTTAAGCAGTTGTGTTCCTACTGTTTTTAATATAATTCTAATCAAGCTGTATACAGAGACTGACTGTAAAGTCTAAGCACAAAAGGATAATGCATGATGAGATCCCTGCCATTTTATAGGATATTTACTATATTTTTACACAGAAGATCTCTAGGGAATGAATGTATCAGAGGCTGTTTTCGTAATTCTGTCTAACCCAACCTGTAATGAAAATCTGACTCGTTTTTATGTAAAAAAAAAAAAAAAAAAAGTATTTTTCTCCTTCATTTGGGGAGGGAGATGGGAATGCTGCATTGTTGCCCTCATCCTTAAAGGACCTTTCTGTGCTTACCACCTTTCACCATGCTTCAGTTTTATCAATACTTCATTTTATATTTTTCAAACAAGTATAAACTCTGCAATAAAGAGATGTAGTTTTTTTAAGACCGAGTTCTTCATTTCTGAATGGTTCATTTCTATAAGGAAAATCACAAGTTATTTAGGATCTACCAAACCCCCCCTTGTATCTTTTAATACTGAATCTATTGTGTTTATTTATATATAATAATATTATATAATCTATCTTCCTGTGAAATCTATTTCACAAGAAAGGCATAAAAGATAAAAGGGCTATACTTCATTTTAAGACCAAAACATCAATAAGGATTTGTGTTTTTTCTCTCTCTCTCTCTCTCTATATATATATATACACACACACATATAGTGTCAATGACTAAATTAAATTACAAGACCACTAATGGATTCAATCATCTTTCTTTATTAACCTATCAACGTTTGTTACATTTATACATAATATCTAGTCTTCGCAAAGGGATCTACTTTAGTACATCATGTTAATAGTAAAAAGCCAAGTAAGATGGCTGAACTTCAACCTAGCATTTTAATATCCTCTGGACAAGGCAAGCTAGAAAGTCAATCACTTTGCACACATGTAAGAGTAGTGTTCCAAAATAACTAGGGAGCTGCTACAATTTTAAGCAGGGGAGGAAAAAAACTTTCATTTTGGTCTTTTTTCTTCCAGCAAATTAACTTTCAATTAACAGCAACAATGATATCATAAAAAAATGCTCTGCTTTTTAAACTTGTGAACTTCAATACAAATTAAAAGAGTAGTATTGGAGTCTTTTGGGAGGCAAACAGCTAGCAGCTACATTCATCAGTGTAACTGAGCCTCCTTATCGATAACCTGGTCCAGGTTGGGTATAGCCCTGACCAAAGGGAGGACGGCTACGTGCATAAGGGTTAGACCCACTTGGAAGAGGGGTCATGGTACTCCCAGGAGGTGGAGTGAAACCTGGTCTTGGTTGATAGGCCCCAGGTTGGCTTGGAGCCATTCCAGGTTGTGAGGCAGGGGCCACAGTGTAATTAGTGGGCTGAGAAGTTTGGGTAGTGTAGGTCTGTGGAGGGTAACTGCTCGCCTGGTACTGCTGTGGCGGCTGAGCAGCAAGTTGCTGAGGCTGACCAGAGAAGGCAGGAGCCGGTGCCTGGGAAGGTGGCTGCTGGCCATATCCCTGGAACTGCTGAGGTTGCTGGGGTCCAGTCTGCTGACTGTAGCCTGCTGAAAAGGCAAAACGTACATATCTTATTTTTCCTTTTGGTGACCAATTTCCAGAGAATTAGTCTTACTGTTATGGACAAAAAAATGAGAAATTTAACAAACTTAATCCTAAGTATTTATGCAACAAGTAGAGTAGCAGAGTCTATATTTCAAGACCACATAGTATCCAAGAAGCACTTTCTAGACAATTTTGTAAACCCTCTAAAATTAAAACCACTATGTATACTTCTTCTACTTCAACTCCTCCTACACTGTATAATCCCTGAGAGCAATCTCCTGTTCTAGCATAACTCCCAGTATAGAGTAGATGTTCAAATGATAAATGCAGGAATTAATGCAAAAGCTAGTCATTAACCTGGTTCTGAGGGGCCTGTTTAATAACAGTACCAAATAAAAACACATTTTATTTGTAGAGAATGAATATTTTTAAATGAAACAATGGTGCTACAAATACATCTTATTGTGCTAATGAGATGCTTTAAGGTTTATTCACTCTATAAAAACTAAGCCATTTAAGAATAAACATTAAGTGCCAATTTTCACAATCCTTAAAATCTTTCTTTTAGATTTGGTATCTGATGTAAAGTTTTTGCCTTTACAATTCAAAATTCTGGCTTAGCAGTAACAATGTAACACACAGAAAGCATATCATATTGCCCCACAAAAATCAACATCTATATTCATTAGTTACTAGGATGTAAAGTCTTTTAAAATAAAAGGTCTGCTTCACTAAAAACTTTTATCTCTACCATGAAACACACCTGCAGCTACTTGCAATGAAACCTCTCCATTGACTGGAATCCTGTCAGCATTAAATACCAGATACATAAGAAAATTATTAAAATATGTACAACCCTGCATTTAAAAAAATAAAAATAAAAAGGATTGAATGAATTTGAGTATATTCTGAACTCACCTTGAACCTGGGTTCAAAATTTACTCATGAAAGAAACCTTTCTGACACAGTCCATGAATAAAACTGGAAAAGGTCACAGAGGAAAACTGCCAAAGTGTCAGAGTGTCAAAGATGGTCCAATGTTACCACCACCACTTAGTCTCCAAGCAGAGTATTTACTTGACTATTTCCATATCTCCCAAATTCAAGTTAATAGGACTAGCAGGATCAGAAATACAGAGATAATAATTTGAAAAGAACTAAACTTTACTCAGTGAAGACCCTGACTAAAATCATTAAGAGCAAGCTTAATTTTTAATAAGTAAATCAAATATCTAATGCATTTTACTCATGGCAGTATCTAAATACTGAACTAAAGTCAATTCATGATGAAACCTTGATGTCATACAATTTCTCCTATCCTCTACATAAAATTTTTTTACTGTAAGTTTTTGGAGAAACAGAAGGACTCAGCTTTTATACTGAAAATATCTATTCAACTTAAGATTGTGAGCAAAAAATAAAAGCTGTCTTCTCATCCTGGCAGGTGAAATCTAAACTGGCTTAACAGCATCTGGGGACAACCATATCTATTTTTCAAGAGAGGGAATAACCCCTAAGGGCCTAAGATGCTGTTTCATTAGCAACCTACTAGTCTTTGACCATAATATAGCAATACCTCTATATGTATATACTCTCCTCCTCCCACCACCATCCCCCCTCCCTTGAAAAACAAAATAAATGAGTAACTTTGGTGCAAATTGCCAGAAATGGCAAGAAATGGAAATTCTGTGGTTCTTTGAATAAATGAATTTTAAAGAACAAGGAGTCATATGGTCCACAAAGCCTAAAATATTTACTATCTAGCTTTTTATGGCAGAAAAGTCTGCCAACCCCTGGTCATGGTTGGAGAATGTAGAATGATATAGGGAAGTCATTAACTACAAAGTCAAGGATACTGGGTTCTGGTCTGGTTCCCCCACTAAATGGCTGCATGTCCTTTGATGCATCACAACCCTCTGAACCCTAGTTGTCTCATTTATAAAATGAGTGGGTGGGACAAGATCAGAGGTCCCCAACCCTGGTTGCACTTTAGAATGACGTGCAAAGCATTTAAAATAAAAAAGCCTGAGTCCCATGCTCGACCAAATAAAACAAGATCGCTGGGAGTAGAGCCCAGGCACCTGTAACTTTCAAAAAACACCTCTCCAGGTGATTCTGAAGTATGGTGAAGACTGAAATCCCCTGGATTAGATAACTAGGTCTTTCCCACTCTAATATCTATTATTTCTACAAATTATATAATTTGTAACACAGATTTTCTTTAAAGGACTGCATCCTAAAAATAACCTTCCCCCAATATTATAGTCCAAGTTCAAATTCATTCCACCTATTTTATATAATTAAAAACTAGCCGTTACAGGTTAAATCACTCCACAGCAAATCCAATCCAAATAAAAATTGTTCTTTGTGTTAAAATATGTCAGACTCCAATGGTAGAATTTTATGGTCTAATTCAGGGGGTCAGCAAACGTTTTTCTGTAAAGGACCAGATAGTAACTATTCTAGGCTTTGGGGGCCACATGGTTTCTGAAACTTATAACTGCAGGGATGGTGTTTTCACCATAAGTTCCAAGCAGATTTAAGGGAAAAAAAAGAGCACACACCTACTTTAAGAATTGTTGTACCCTGTCATTTTTACTGAGGAAAATGATTAGGCTTTTTTGAGTGGGAGATCCTTAGGCTCACTGGCAGCAGTCTACTATATGGAGCTTTAATCTCAGACTTTTCGATGATACCTAAGTTAATGTTTATATTAAATGAGATAATGTGTACACAAGGGATTGCTAATGAGGTTGACTGTTTTCCCCCATGTTTATTGCATGTTCTTTGCTCACTTTTGTAGAGTTAATCTTACTACTTTTCTAAAATTACAGTTGAAATTTTGATATTTAAATCTTTGACTGTAAAACAAGAGTTGAACACAAAATTCTCAGATATAACAAATGTAAAAACTACCTGAATTATAACCACAGTATTCAAAGCTACACTGAGAGATTTTTATGTTCTTAGTTGCCTGAATTACGTTTTACACAATTCTACTTTTATGGCCTGTTTTTGGTATTCCTACATACTTTTGGGAGATTTAAAAACCTATGTAGCTTAATTTGGTTCTTATTTAATAAGACCATCTCTTTCCATGTTCCATGGAAAGTTCCATGAGGGAACTGTTAATGCTTTTACAGGTACTAAGAGTACACTGGGATAATGTGTTACATATAATGGAGGAAAAAATGTTGCATTTTTGTAGCTCTACATCACCCAGCAGGTAAGTCATCACATCAGTAGGAGGTAACTTCGTATTAAAAACTTTTTTATACTACAGGTTACTACTGAATCATCTACTATGATTTTAAGTTTTACCTGCCCACTGGAAAACTGAAATGGTGATTTACAGTAAAAATTTTTATGCAAAATATTTAAAAATAAATAAAACAAGTGTTATTCCCCCCCCCCCCAAGTAAATACTTAATACCTACTATAACAAATCAAGGAATTAGGGGGAAAGAATTAAAGTTTCTTGAGTACAGAGACAGCTCCCTCTGGACACCCGCTCACCTGCATACTGAATACCGTACTGCTGCGTCGGCTGGGGGGGGCACCTGTGGCTGAGTGCCATAGCCAGCCTGCTGCGGGTACTGCTGGTACATCTGACCTAAAAGAGACAAGACAAGGCAAAGAGGCAGGTTTAACGCAGCAGAAGAGAAACGCTTTCAAAGCACATTTAATTCTCCCCCCATTCACACACATAAACACACTGAGAACCAAGACACAAGAATGTGTTTGTTCCCCTCTGTCTATGAAGAAGAGAAGAATGAACAATTTAACAAGTGTGGCCACTCTGCTGTGGAATAACTACAGAGAACTCTAATCGGCAGCAAATAACATGAGTGGTTACTTCAGAAATTCCAGAAAAACTAATGTTTTCAAACCCAACTGTCAACAGATATGTACTACTAATGTTCAGTAAAAATCAATAAATAAAAATTTGAGGAAAGGGGCAAATACCATTAATAGCTCCTGTGATTTCCAAACACGTAAGAATTTACTGGTTCATGTCCTTATCATCTCTATTACTTTACAGTTGTTCTAATGGTGGATTTAGCTAGATCTAATGCCTAGAGAGCAATAAAACTTGCACTGTAATATCTAGCTAGAATTTAAATTTTTAAAAACTCTAGCTAGTATTTAAATCTTTAAAACAACTTTATGTTGCTGAGTCTTTAAAAAATATTCAAACTACCTGCTGTTAATCAAAAGACAACAGGTAAATAGCATACTTTTGGCGGAAAAAGACAATGACTAAAAAAAAGTCAATGCATTTTCTAGTGGCATTCAAACTGAGATGCAGGAGGCAGCTAGTGCTCACAGGCTGCGATCCCAGGATAGAACCCACGCTACTGGACTGGGTGCCCAGCTCTACGTACTGCAGCACTAAATGAGCTATGCCCTTATTGATAGCCAGATTATTTCCTAGCCAGCAGTGGTATGCTTTTTATGATAGAAATAAAATTTGCTTAACTATTTTTAAGCTATTAATCCTCTTCCCAAATACAACCAAAAACGGACAAAAAGTTTCTTAAATGCTTTCTTAATGGTTCAAGATTTATCGATAGCACAAAAGGTAGTACAGAAGTTAACCACCTTTTAGAAGGTACTGCCTTAATCCTAGATTGCATTTCATAACTAAATTTTAGAACAGAAGTGGCCAGAATCTGGTACAGAAATATAATCAAAGGGGAGGAATATGCATAGCATTTGACAGTGGGTTCTAATTCCTAGAAATCAGAAGGATTAACTCTACAATACAAAAATGAGCAAAGAACACACAATGAATACATAGGGGGAAAAAAAAAATCAACCTCATTAGCAATCCTTTTTTCAGAAAGATTAAGCAACTTACCTGGGGTCAATACATCACAGCTAGTAAGAACCATCACCAGAACCCGGGCATAACTCTAGAGCGTTAGCTTAAAAGGAGTTTTGTACATGTTACCTTGTTTAATATAAACATTAACTTAGTATCATCGAAAAGTCTGAGATTAAAGCTCCATGTAGTAGACTGCTGCCAGTGAGCCTAAGGATCTCCCACTCAAAAAAGCCTAATCATTTTCCTCAATAAAAAAATGACAGGGTACAACAATTCTTAAAGCAAGTGCGCGCTCTATTTTTTTCTTAATCTGCTTCGAACTCATTGTGAAAATGCCGACCCTGTGATTAAATACTATCTCTACAAAGTATTTCTTTTACTTATTTTAAATACACTTCATTCAAGTCCAAAACAGGACTCTCACTCTCTGTCACAGTATTCTGAAAATTAAGAAGTCTGTGTTCAGTTGTAAACAATGAAGAACAACTTGACATACTTGAAGAAGGAGAGAGCTACAGGATATATTAAGTGAAAAAGCAAGGTGCCAACAGAGTTTAGAGTAAGCTATGATCTGAGGGAAAAAAATATATAAGCTACGTTTTGTGTATTATATTTTCAGAAAGAATCAATGGTAGAAAAAAGTAAAAGCAATAAAATATATTACCTAGGGAGAAAGAGAATAGGATGAAGCAAAGAGTAATGGTGAGGCCTCTAGGACTAAACTTTGTGACACAGATTGGTAGCCAGCCTCTATGATGACCCTCAATGACTCCTGCACATGTATAGCATATGATAAGGGGCTGGTATCCTTTATATTTTTAGAAATTAGAAAGATTAACTCCACAATACAAAAATTAGCAAAGACCAAGCAATAAACACATGAGTATTCACTCTCTTGTGTAGTCCCCTCACACTGAATAGGGCTGACCTCTATATCATTAGAATATTGCAGAAATGACAATGACATTTCTGAGGACACGTCGTGAAAGACAGCCATCTCCTATTACTGTCTTGATCATTCACTCTGGTGGAAGCTGCCTGTCATGAGGTCACCCAAGCAGCCTATGAGATCCATGCGGTGAGTAAATGAAGCCTCCTGCCAACAACCATGTGAGGGAGTCATCTTCGAAGTGAATCCTTCAGTGCAGGTTAAGCTTCAGAAGGCTGTAAGCTCATGAGACCCTGAGCCAAAACCACCAAGCTAAGCGTCTCCCAGATCCCTGATTCTGAAACTGTGAGATAATAACTGTTTGTTGTTTTAAGCATCTATGTTTTGGCGTAAATTGTTAACATAGCAATAGTTAATTAACATACATAGTTTTGACTTTAGAAACATGTAGGGTTGACAGCTATTAAAAAAAAAAAAAGACTTAAAGACACACAATCAAATGGAAAATGTGAACCTTGTTGTAAGACTCCTAATTTGAACAAGCCCCCAACTGTAATAAAGTAACTATGAGACAACTACAGAAATTCAAATATAATGTGTTCACATTAAGAATCACTTAAACCACATGGAAAAGAATATGAAAAAGAATACATATACATATAACTAAGTCACTCTGCTGTACAGCAGAAATTAACACAACATTGTAAATCAACCATATTCAGTAAAGTTTAAAAAAGAATCACAATATTGTTATGTATAATAATGATATGGTGATTACATTAAAAAGAAAAGAGTATCATTTAGACATGCATACTAAAATAACTGAGTGAAAAGAGGGGAGTGGAAGAGGCAAGACAGATGAAAAAAGAATGCTAAAATATTAGTAAGTGTTGAAGCCACATGACAGAAACATGAAGAGTTGATTATTCTATCTCTACTTTTGCATGTTTCAAAATTTACATAATAAAAGCTACTTTAAAAGTCTACTCAGCTTATCCATTTTATTGGCATATGATTTACAGATTTCAATTATATCCTTGTCACCTTTTTAGCTTGTCAAACAGCAATACTTCCTAGCCTTTGATGACTTTTAGTGCTCTTTTCTGTATCCTTGCCACTTTTTTATTATGTTTTTGGCAACTACTCTAGTGCACATAGCTTTCCAGTAACAGAGGCACCTGCCTTAGGTGAAAAAGGATAATACTGTCCATTCTGTTTCTTTTCATGAAGCTTAATATTTTGTTGATCCTTTTAACTGAACAACATATTAAGACTAAAATCCTTGGGAAAAAAATTTACAAATCCAAGGTCCCTTTTATGGAATTTAAATAATAACTGAGAATTATTTACTTTATTTTAGATTATTATTTCATATTCTATTCTAAGAAATTGCTATTATGAATTATTAGTAGTAGATTTTTATGTTGATTATTCTGCTGAAATTATAACCAGCAGTTGATCTAACTAACTGGTGATGCCAGGGACTCATTATATATCATACGTCAAAAAGCATTCATTAAAGTAGCCTGTAATTCATCTTGGGAATCTGTAAATGACTGATACATTAATCTAGAGCTGTGCTATCCAATAGGCACTAGCCATATATGACCACTAATAAAACACCTGAAATGTGGCCAGTCTTAACTGTGATATGCTGTACGTGTTTTGAAGTGTTTCAAATTGATGTCACACCCCAGATTTCCAATATACAGTATGAAAACCAGAATGTAGAACATTAATAACTTTTTAATAATGATTACATGTTGATGCACTGGATATACCGGATTAAATAAAATGTATAATGGAAATTAATTTTACCATTAAAAAACTTTTTTAATGTGGCTAGTAGAAAATTTTAAATTACATGTAGCTTCCATGGTATTTCTTTTAGACAACACTGATCTAGAGATTCACCTCCACAATGCTAATCTACTGACTGATGTCACATTAATAACTGTACAAATTTTTCATTACAATGTACATTACAATGTTTTAACGTACACTAAAAAGTAACGGCTTTAGGAAGGAATACAATTAATGCCACCCTAAAGAAATTCAATTCACACCAAATGGTGTCAACCTGATGCCTCTAGAAAAGGGAACTTGGTTGCTGGGGGTCAGAAGTGGGAAACAGCATTTTCTAATTTCCACTGTATATCCTTTTATATTACTAAAGTTTTACCTATTCGAAAATAAATTTTCCATTAAAACAAACCCCTGATAGAATAAGTTGAGATACTGTTAGCAGAACCTTAAATCCCATTCCTTTATAAGTGAACAGCAAACATTATTTGGTACAATTACCCTTCCAGCTGTCATCCTACAACAGTATACACGGCTTAAAATGGGATTTTTTGTTTTTTCAAAACAGATGTTAGTTCATCTGACATAGCCATTAAACTCCCATCATATCCAAACTCTGCTTCTTCCTCCCTGTTTCAGACACATCTGCCTCAATTCTAGCTTATGCCAGTTCTGGCAGTTGCATCTTGGTACAAAGGAAAGACTATGACTAAAGTTGGTTGAGAAGAGGCTTTAGCAGTAAGAAATTCTTCCCAAACCACTCATTTATCAGCAAAATGCCACCTGCTAGTCTCTACCACTAGCATTTATCCAATGGGACAAACCTAAAAGTACCACCACAGAATAATTAGAAATCTATTACAAAAGTGCTCGGTTCATTTTAGACTGTTTTGGGGAGTTTGTTTGTTTTAATGTGATTAATAAACTCAGTCACTTGCTGTCTGACTTCCTGTCATGCCACCTGGCCCCTTTACGCAAATAGAGCACCACCTGGTGATTGTTTTAAAGTAAAACATAGGGCTTTAAAGGGCCTAACAAGCATGGGCAATTCAAAGAAATAACATTTTAACATCTAGAAGGAACCCTAGATGAGTAACCCCGAGGCGACGTTCTGCAGCGCTCCAAGGGTTTCAATGAGGCACCTCAGTGTCTGCTGTCCTGAGCTTGCCGCCCCCCTCAATCCCCTTCAACAATGGCAGTGACCCCTTACTTGTTTTAAATACTGAGCTTTTAAGTTCTATTTCATTCAGGACTAAAGACCCTCTTTTAAAACCACTGATTTAGTCCAATTTTCACAAGTTACGGTGGGAGAATATAAAAACCCAGACAGATTAAACTGCTCATCCAAGAACACATCATTTAGAGAAGAAAAGTTTGATTTAAAATACATTGCTTTTTCCACAAAAGACATATTGCTAAATGCACAAAAATATAAATGGCTATTTATCTTTCAAAAAAACTACTTAACTAATGTTATGCTTTACCTCTATTTTTTAAATTACAAAAATAATACACAGTTGCAAGAGGGGAAGGGAGAAGGGAATAAAATAGCACCTAAATATTATGCTTTAAACATTTTTAGCTTTTTTTCCTTTTCAATAATCAGAAGCATACCTGACATTGTTCTATTTGGTATTTTTAACCCAAAAGTATACTATGTCAGTACATCAAAAATTTTTACAACCGTGTTCATAGCGTGAATGCACACGTAAGCTTTTCACCGTTACCAACAATGCCATAATAAACGTTTCTGCACATGTACCTTTCCGCACATGTGCTCTAAGCTCTATTTTACCTTCACTCTGACCTGCTTGAGTCTGAGCTCCTGTATATGGTGGCTGCTGTGGCTGAACTCCTGGTGGGTGAGCTGCAGAGGAGGAGGAAGCAATGCTGTCGGGAGTTCCTGAACGGTCTTCGGCAGGAGCACTGGGTGGCCCTGGGTGGTCATGAAAAGTCAGCTCAGTTTCTAATACAAGACCTGTCCCCAACAAGCTCAATAATAAGTTTGGTTAAGAGACTAAAAATAAAAGTACTATAGAATAAGCACAACCCAAATGCAGCCTTATATATTGATGTATATACTTTTTTCCTTTGCTCCAATCTCTCAAGAATCCAAAGCTACAACTGGAAATCCTTCCTTGTAAAGTGTGGAGTGCTACATTCCTGAGTCCTAAACTCCCCCTGCAAAAACCAAAACTCACCTCTGCGATAAAAGTATCCACCACTTTATGTAATCTATTCTTAGATCAACCAAAGTATCATTTCATTCTTTTTTTAAAAAATAAATTTATTTATTTATTTTTGGCTGCGTCGGGTCTTTTCGGCGAGCGGGGACTACTTTTCGTTGCAGTGTGCAGGCTTCTCATTGTGGTGGCTTCTCTTGTTGCAGAGTATGGGCTCTAGGTGCGTGGGCTTCAGTAGTTGTGGCTCGCAGGCTCTAGAGTGCAGGCTCAGTAGTGGTGGTGCGCGGACTTAGTTGCTTCGCGGCATGTGGGATCTTCCCAGACCAGGGCTCGAACCCGTGTCCCCTGCATTGGCAGGTGAATTCTTAACCACTGACCAGGGAAGCCCTCATTTCATTCTTCAGTGGGCCTCCACTGCCCATAAATCAAGTTCAAGCCTCTAGCTTAGTATTCAAGGGTCCAAACATTTCTCACAATTCCTCTTCTCACATGCCCTTCAGTTAAACTAACCTATTCCCCATTCCCCCAATAGATCTAATACTTTCTCTGCCTCCATTTCATTAATCACTGTTCCTTTCACTGTCCCATTTTCACATATCTAAATAAACATTCCTTAAAACTCAGTTATAACTCCACGCTTCTAGTAAGGCTTCTTCACCCATAAATACTTTTCTTCACTTGTGAACTTCTATGGAGTATACTTTTATTAAGACCCTTACCAACTTCTACTTTGTATTTCTGAAGAGGCCTCATCTTCCCTCTTAGACTTGGAGCTCTTTTGGCCAGGTCCCTTTCTGATTCCTTCCATCTGCCTCACAAGGCCTAGCTCTCTTACACATGGAACCATTCAAAATTCTTCTAAAATAATGAACAAAGAAGTAAATGGAGAGAATTTGCTACAGCTCCAATACTGTAACAGGCAAAAAAGACATTCTGAAGATAACTGTAGATTATAGATATGTTGACTTCTTTAAGTTCTTTTTGTTTGGGCAATATAGAAGAATGGTTAAAAGCACAAGTTTTGGAGCCGGACTGTCTAGGTTCAATTCCCAATGCTGCCACTTAGTAGCTGTGTAACTCTGGGCATGTTACTTGATCTCTTTCTGTGCCTCAGTTTCCTCATCTGTACAAAAGAAATACTAATTCCTACTTCATAAGGTTACTGTAAGGATTGTGAGTTAATAAGAGCTTATAGCAAATACTTATAAAAGTGGTTATGGGGGAGGGGCAAGAAGTGTAGGGGATTAAGAGGTACAAACTATCAATACTATATATAAAATAAGTAAACTACAAGGATATATTATACAACACAGAGAATATAGCCAATATTTTATAACTATAAATGGAGTATAACCTTTAAAAATTGTGAATCACTATGTTGTACACCTGAAACTTTATATAACATTGTACCATCAACTATACCTCAAAAAAAATATTAAAAAAGAAATATATTAAAACATTATTTAAATATATTAATATATTTAATATAAAATATATTAAAAATGAAAATTAAAAAATGATTATATAGCAAGAGCTTATAAAAGTGAATACCACTTAGAAAGCTCCACATAAGTACTTGCTATTACTAGCAGACTAATTTCCTTGAGGGCCAAACCTCTATCCTTTGCACTGGTATATCCCAGAACTTAGCACTGTAATAGAGGCACATAGGTGGAAGCTGATAGTCCAGATATTGATGAGAACCTAAACTAGGATAATGGTACTGGTAATGCAAGAGAAACTGATGACTGCCAGAGTAAAATGGACAGTTGCTCCTGCGTACCACCATTTCACTGATATTTATCAACATGTAGACAAATAAATACACACGTCCCTCCTAAGAAGGATAACACAGATAATACAAACACACTATGTTATTATCCTAAAAAAATATTACTTCCACTCCTCTTTTCTTCCTTGTACATAAGCTATTAATGTTGCTTTTCCTATCATAATAGTTCATCCCTCCATGTACACATTCACTACTGTAGCCAAGTTTTTCACATCATAACCTGAGTAACTTCACAAAGTATCCTGGCATTTTCTATGTGTACAGTTTTTCCTACTTCAATTCAACATACAAAGCTACCAGAAAAATGGTCTTCAAATATAATATGAATCACAGTAATCATATTAGTCTGGTCTATACTATATTCTAATCAAAAATTTTAAGCCTGACCTCATATATAACTATTTACTCCCTCTATCTGGCATATCTTGAAATCTTAAATATTACGAAGTTGTAATATTAACTCATATTTCAGTTGCTCTAAAAATGTGTTTTTCAGATGGACCACTTATGTGATGTCTTCTTTTGCCAAGAACATACATCATGTATAAGTATTCACCTCTCTTTTTCAGAATGTCACACAATTCTCTTTAATAAATAATCCCATAAAAGTCTCAAAGGATTTTTTCTACTAATTTTCTTTTTCTATCTTTCCAGTTACTGATAATGGCAAAGTTAACTGATCAGGTAAAACCTCCCACAAATAACTTAAAAACCTGGACAAAATAGAAGAAAACAACTATTTGAAATGACTAGAGGTCAGCCAAATGTCAGCAGACACCAAGAGTTTACCCCCCTGGAATTACAACAGGTGAGAATTGCAAACCCCAACCTCTGCAGCTCCAACCACAGAAAACCGGTGTTAACTTCATGGTTGGTCAAGCAGCCAGAAATTTGAGGGGAAAAGCCCTTGAGTTAAGAGAGTCACTGAAGGAATGAGACCTAAAATATGAGTATAAGCTCAGTCCCAAACCCCCAGCTGACCATGGGGGTAGGAGGGGAGAGGGTGACACCAAGAGGGCACAGAAGAAAAAGCAGCACACCTAGAGCTGAAAGGACTTAGCAGAGCGGTCAGTTGCTATAATCCCAGGAGGAAGGAGTAATTTGAGTAAATACTATAGCAGCAGTAAGAAAAAATCCTCACAAGAACCTAAAAGAATCCCGTCTTTGCTGAAATAGCTCAGCTGGGAGAGCATTAGACTGAAGAATACCAAGTTATTAGAACATATTAACCACAATGTCCAGTTTTCAATCAAAAACTGTCAGATGTGCAAAGAAATAGGAATATGTGACCCATACTCAGTTTCCCCTGAGGGAAAGAGCAGAAGAAACTGACTCCAAACAGGCCCAGATGCTGGATGTAGCGAACATTTCAAAGCAGCTTTATAAGTAATTTTAAAGAATTAAATAAAAATACCTTCAATGAATTAAAGGGAAATACAATCTTAATGAATGAAAAGGTAAGGCATCTTAACAGAAAAAACTAACACTATAAAAAGAACCAAACGGAAATTCTAGAGCTGAAAGCACAGTAACTGAGAGGTAAAGTTCACTAGAAAGGTTTAACAGCAGATTGGAAATGGTAGAAAAAAATCAGTGAATGTGAAGAGTGATCAACAGGAATCATCCAATCCGAAGAACAGAGAGAAAAAAGAGTGAAGAAAAATGAACCTCAGAGAGCCATGGGACAATCAAGCTCTCCAGTGTACATGTAATTGGAATCCCAAAAGAGAGAAAGCAGAAAAAATGTTGAAGAAATGATGCCCAAAATATAAAAAGAAAGCACGGTATAGATGCTGTCTTAAGGTTAAAAACATTCAAATAAAAGCAGTTTCTACACTAAATTAAACCAGAAATCTTCATTTAAATTGCCTTAATTTAAGATCAAAAGAAAGAATATCAAATATAATTTAAATCCAGCAACATATCTGAAATAAGATTATAAATGATTCAGATTTTTAAAAAAATAAACCCTCTGAATTCTACTTCTGATAAAATTTACCTGAACCAACAGAGGTTATTCTTTAAAGAGGACAGTTCTATTGCCTGGGAGAGGGCATGAGAAAGCTTTCCAGGGTGCTGGAAATCATCTACATCTTGATCTTGTTGGTATTTTACATAGGGTATATACATATGTAAACATTTATTGAACTGAACTCTTAAGATTTGAGCACTTCACCATATCCAAGTTATCTTCCATTAAAGAAGGAAAGAAGGAAAGGGGAGGAAGGAGAGGGGGAATAAAGGATGGGAGGAAGGCACTAACTTACCTGAAACCTGATCATCTGTTAAGCCAAATGCTGACATGACATTTTTATTGATTTCATCTTGGTTTTTTAAAGGATCAAAAGCTGACATACTTGCTGCCATAACCTGAGTAGACTGTTTCCCAGAAGAATCAGAAGCAGCAGGCTTTTCTTCCCTACTATCCACAGTATCTATAAAAGAAATAAGCAAAAACTTGTTTCTATTTTATCTATACTCAATAAGGCCTATAAAATATATGACAGCAAAATATATATGTGCATATACTCTGGAATGTTGAGGGTATCTCTGAAAATAGGATTATAGATAATTTTACCTTCTTCTTTGTACTTGTTTATATTTTTGTTTGTAAAATCAGGAAAAAAGGTCAAAAAGGATGCAAAATAGATAAAATTTTTTATGAAAGCTATTATGTATGTCCTTCCCTAAGATTATCAGATGAGAAAAAAAAATACAAGCACCTTTACAGAAACATTTTTATCCTTCTTTTTGAAGACCTATGACCTATATCCTAATATCAGACTCATACTGTGCACTAACGTTTTATTTTCTAAAAGGATAAAAAAGCTTAACTAAAGTTATGATATCAACTTTTATGTTTTATTTTTACTTGTCTTCTGGTTCATTATTAAAGTACATGGAAACCTCAAGCCAATGCATACTTTTAATTTACTATGTCTTCCTTTAAAATACTTATTACAGATAAAACGATATGTGTCTGAGATTTGCTCAAAATAACATGGGAGGGGTAGAAATGTGTGCAAGTATAGATGGCATGATACTATGAATTGATAATTGTTGAAGCTGTGTGGGTTCATGGAATTCATTATAGTATTATGCCTCCGTTTGTATATGTTTCAGTTTTTCCATAATAAAATATTTGGAAAAATAGAATTTTAAACACTATGAGCAGGAAAAATTTTAAACCATGCTTTTCTTCTAAGGATACTACGGTACTAAACAGGCATTTACACTACCTTGTGAAAGAAAAGGGGTTCAAGAAAAACCTACATTTTATAAATAGAAACTTAAGGCCAACAAATAAAAAAAATTAAAAACAAAACGAACAAGTTAACGAAAAGAATACTGCTAACCACTTACTCAAATAACAAACAATTATCAATTCCTTTCTGTTACCAACCAAGTAAATGAACATCAGTTATTAAATCATCTCTGTGATCAAGACCAAAACTATCTTGTGAAAAAATGTACGGACTAAGTGGAATATAAGCACACATGGGCTTACAGCTCTCATTTATTCCTATCATTCCTTTAGTTACATTAATATTTCCTAAATTTCTGTAAGAAAGCTTCTATAACTACTGCTTTAAAATAAGTCTGCCAGTCATCCATCTTCCTCACCAATTTCCCTCCTCTAATTCCAAGGACACATCCCAAGAGCACATCACACCAATCTTATGATTATTTCCCCTCACAGTGCTACCTTCCACTACCTATGCATACTTCCACTTAGGGCAAACTAAATTCACCAGGGAACACAATATATAATATATGTCCACTAGCTCACTACTTCCTCCAGTAGTTACTTCAGAGCTACTGCTACAGGTCAATCCAGTATTTAAGGTGGCCTACACATCATCTGCCTCGTAGAGGAAAGCAAATGTCCAAGCAAGTGTCCAAGGAGTCCATTACAGAGGTAGAGTGCTGAAAAACATAGGTAGCTGTATGTTTCTTGGTGAGGGCAAGGCACAGCATTTTATTTGTTTTTTGGTTTTTTTTTTTTTTGCGGTACACGGGCCTCTCACTGTTGTGGCCTCTCCCGTTGCAGAGCACAGGCTCCGGACACGCAGGCTCAGCGGCCATGGCTCACGGGCCCAGCCGCTCCGCGGCATGTGGGATCTTCCCAGACCGGGGCACGAACCCATGTCCCCTGCATCAGCAGGTGGACTCTCAACCACTGCGCCACCAGGGAAGCCCAAGGCACAGCATTTTAAAGAGCACTGACAGCTGAGCTGTAGTTTTGTTTTGTTTTGTTTTTTTGTGGTACACGGGCCTCTCACTGTTGTGGCCTCTCCCGCTGCGGAGCACAGGCTCCGGACGCGCAGGCTCAGCAGCCATGGCTCACGGGCCCAGCCGCTCCGCGGCATGTGGGATCTTCCCAGACCGGGTCATGAACCCGTGTCCCCTGCATCGGCAGGCGGACTCTCAACCACTGCACCACCAGGGAAGCCCCTGAGTGGTAGTTCTGTTTGGTGAACCAGACTTTCAGTTTCTGATGTAGCTTTTTGGCCTATTTTATGTTTTTTTTTCTTGAGATTATTAAATCAGAATATGTTCTAAGAGCTTACAAGCTTAGGAAATTTCATAAAATAGGTAAGCAATCTAAGTACAGGAGAGAAAAAAAATGTTACAACCATCTATAAAAATAAAGCATAGGGCTTCCTTGGTGGCGCAGTGGTTGAGAGTCCGCCTGCCGATGCAGGGGACGCAGGTTTGTGCCCCGGACTGGGAGGGTCCCGCATGCTGCGGAGCGGCTGGGCCGGTGAGCCATGGCCGCTAGGCCTGCGCATCCGGAGCCTGTGCTCTGCAACGGGGGAGGCCGTAACAGTGAGAGGCCCGTGTACCAGAAAAATAAATAAATAAATAAAGCATAGAATGTATTTTATAGGACATTCCATCCAAAAACAGATTACACTTTCTTCTCAAGTGCACATGGAACATCCACCAGTACAGAT
Organism: Monodon monoceros; assembly: GCF_005190385.1. NCBI lineage: Eukaryota > Metazoa > Chordata > Mammalia > Artiodactyla > Monodontidae > Monodon > Monodon monoceros. Next base: position 48,110,355 of record NW_021703767.1, on the reverse strand, counting down.
CACATCTTGGGTCACAAATCAAGCCTCGGTAAATTTAAGAAAATTGAAATCCTACTAAGCATCTTCTCTGACCACAACGCTGTGAGATTAGAAATAAATTACAGGGAAAAAAAACATAAAAAACACAAAACACACGGAGGCTAAACAATACGTTACTAAATAACCAAGAGATCACTGAAGAAATCAAAGAGGAAATCAAAAAATACCTAGAGACAAATGACAATGAAAACACGACAATCCAAAACCTATGGGAAGCAGCAAAAGCAGGTCTAAGAGGGAAGTTTATAGGAATACAATCCTACCTCAAGAAACAAGAAAAATCTCAAATAAACAATCTAACCTTACACCTAAAGGAACTAGAGAAAAAAGAATAAACAAAACCCAAAGTTAGTAGAAGGAAAGAAATCATAAAGATCAGAGTAGAAATAAATGAAATAGAAAACAATAGCAAAGATCAATAAAACTAAAAGCTGGTTCTTTGAGAAGATAAACAAAATTGATAAACCTTTACACAGACTCATCAAGAAACAGAGGGAGAAGACTCAAATGAATAAATTTAGAAATAAAAAAGTAGAAGTTACAACAGACACTGCAAAAATAGAAAGCATTATAAGACTATTGCAAGCTACTCTATGCCAATAAAATGGACAACCTAGAAGAAATGGACAAATTCTTAGAAAGGTATAACCTTCCAAGGCTGAACCAGGAAGAAACAGAAAATATGAACAGACCAATCACAAGTAATGAAATTGAAACTGTGATTAAAAATCATCCAAAAATCAAAAGTCCAGGACCAGATGGCTTCACAGGTGAATTCTACCACACAGTTAGAGAAGAGCTAACACCTATCCTTCTCAAACTCTTCCAAAAAATTGCAGACGAAGGAACACTCCCAAACTCATTCTACAAAGCCACCATCACCCTGATACCAAAACCAGACAAAGATACTACAAAAAAAGAAAATTACAGACCAATATCACTGATGAATATACATGCAAAAATCCTCAACAAAATACTAGCAAACAGAATCCAACAACACATTAAAAGGATCATACACCATGATCAAGTGGGATTTATCCCAGGGATGCAAGGATTCTTCAATATATGCAAATCAATGTGATACACCATATTAACAAACTAAAGAAGAAAAACCATATGATCATCTCAGTAGATGCAGAAGCTTTTGACAAAATTCAACACCCATTTATGATAAAAACTCTCCAGAAAGTGGGCATCGAGGGAACCTACCTCAACGTAATAAAGGCCATATATGACAAACCCACAGCCAACATCATTCTCAATGGTGGAAAACTGAAAGCATTTCCTTTAAGATCAGGAACAAGACAAGGATGTCCACTCTCGTCACTATTATTCAACATAGTTTTGTAACTGCTAGCCACAGCAATCAGAGAAGAAAAGGAAATAAAAGAAATACAAATTGCAAAAGAAGAAGTAAAACTGTCACTGTTTGCAGATGACATGATACTATACACAGATAATCCTAAAGATGCTACCAGAAAACTACTAGAGCTAATCAATGAATTTGGTAAAGTTGCAGGATACAAAATTAATGCACAGGGCTTCCCTGGTGGCACAGTGTTTGAGAGTCCACCTGCCGATGCAGGGGACATGGGTTCGTGCCCTGGTCCAGGAAGATCCTACATGCCACGGAGCGGCTGGGCCCATGAGCCATGGCCGCTGAGCCTGCACATCCGGAGCCTGTGCTCCGCAACGGGAGAGGCCACAGCAGTGAGAGGCCCGCGTACCATAAAAAAAAAAACAAAATTAATGCACAAAAATCTCTTGCATTCCTGTACACTAACACCAAAAGATCAGAAAGAGAAATTAAGGAAACAATCCCATTCACCACTGCAACAAAAAGGATAAAATACCTAGGAATAAACCTACCTAAGGAGGTAAAAGACCTGTCCTCAGAAAACTATAAGACACAGATGAAAGAAATCAAGGGTGACACAAACATATGGAGAGGTACACCATGTTCCTGGATTGGAAGAATAAATATTGTGAAAATGACTCTACTACCCAAAGCAATCTACAGATTCAATGCAATCTCTATCAAATTACCAATGGCAGTTTTTACAGAACTAGAACAAGAAAATCTTAAAATTTGTATGGAGATACAAAAGACTCCAAACAGCCAGAGCAATCTTGAGGGAAAAAAATGGAGGTGGAAGAATCAGACTCCCTAATTTCAGACTATACTACAAAGCTACAGTACTCAAGACAATATGGTACTGGCACCAAAACAGAAATATAGATCAATGGAACAGGACAGAAAGCCCAAAGATAAACCCACACACCTATGGTCAACTTATCTATGACAAAGGGAGCAAGGATATATAATGGAGAAAAGAGAGTCTCTTCAATAAGTGGTGCTGGGAAAACTGGATGGCTACATGTAAAAGAATGAAATTAGGACATTCCCTAATACCATACACAAAAATAAACTTAAAATGGATTGAAGACCTAAATGTAAGACTGGATGCTATAAAACTCTTAGAGGAAAACATAGGAAGAACACTCTTTGACATAAATCACAGCAAGATGTTTTATGACCCACCTCCTAGAGTAATGGAAATAAAAACAAAAATAAACAAATGGGACCTAATGAAGCTTAAAAGCTTTTGCACAGCAAAGGAAACTACAAACAAGTGAAAAGACAACCCTCAGAATGGGAGAAAATATTTGCAAATGAATCAACGGACAAAGGATTAATCTCCAAAATATATAAACAGAATATGCAGATCAATATTAAAACAACAAACAACCCAATCCAAAAATGGGCAGAAGACCTAAATAGACATTTCTCCAAAGAAGACATACAGATGGCCAAGAGGTGCATGAAAGGCTGCTCAACATCACTCATTATTACAGAAATGCGAATCAAAACTACAATGAGGGGGCTTCCCTGGTGGCGCAGTGGTTAAGAATCCGCCTGCCAATGCAGGGGACACGGGTTCAAGCCCTGGTTTGGGAAGATCCCACATGCGGCGGAGCATCTAGGCCCGTGAGCCACAACTACTAAGCCTGCGCATCTGGAGCTTGTGCTCCGCAACAAGAGAGGCCAGGACAGTGAGAGGCCCACACACCGCGATTAAGTGGCCCCTGCTCGCCACAACTAGAGAAAGCCCTCACGCAGAAACAAAGAGCCAACACAGCTAAAAAAAAAAAAAAAAAAAACTACAATGAGGTATCACCTCACACCAGTCAGAAATGGCATCATCAGAAAATCTACAAACAACAAATGCTGGAGAGGGTGTGGAATAAAGGGAACGCTCTTGCACTGTTGGTGGGAATGTAATTTGATACAGCCACTATTGAGAACAGTATGGAGGTTCCTTAAAAACCTAAAAATAAAACTACCGTATGACCCAGCAATCCCACTACTGGGCATATACCCAGAGAAAACCATAATTCAAAAAGACACATGCACCCCAATGTTCACTGCAGCACTATTTATAATAGCCAGCTCATGGAAGCAACCTAAATGCCCATCAACAGACAAATGGATAAAGAAGATGTGGTATGTATATACAATGGAATATTACTCAGCCATAAAAAGGAATGAAACTGGGTCATTTGTAGAGACGTCCCTGGACCTAGAGACTGTCATACAGAGTGAAGTAAGTCAGAAACAGAAAAACAAATATCGTATATTAATGCATATATGTGGAATCTAGAGAAATGGTATACATGACCTTATTTGCAAAGCAGAAATAGAAGCACAGACATAGAGAACAAATGTACATATACCAGGGGGGAAAGAGGTGGTGTGGGAGGAATTGGGAGATTGGGATTGACATATATACACTAATATGTATAAAATAGATAACTAATAAGAACCTGCTGTATGAAAATTGATTAATTAATTTAATTAAAGAAAAAAGCATAGAATGTACTATTCAGTTCATTAAGTAACTCAGATAGGACACAATGACTAGAAGGATGGCCATATAAAGAAACAATACATGATATGATTTCCAAGATGCAGAGAAGAAACCAATTTTTAATATCTTTTACATTAACATAGGTGAGATATTAACAATAAAACATATGAACACTTGGAAATAAACTAATAAAGAAAAGCAGTATGTGGAGAGAAATAAGTGAAGAGAAAGGTTGTTTCACCAAAACCAAAAAGCTTATAAATCTATTCCTTAGAGCAGAATATAGGCTACTGTAGGTTTCTGCACAGTACTGGCTCTACTTGTTGAATTCTGATCTAAGTTTCATAATATTCTACAGATGCTTTAACTCCTTCAAGTTATATGCAAATGTAGTTGTATCAGCATCTATGATTTCTTCTGGGAAAATGGTCAAAAGTTTTCTTCAGATCCTTGACCTAAAATTGGAGATTTTTGTTTAAAGATATTTGTTTGGAGAGATAGGATGCAAAAATGCCATTTGCTTTGACCTGAAATGTAAAAGGTTTCACCATAAAGAGGCCAGAAGGATCTCACTGTAGTATTTCAGCACATCTCTTTAGTATGTTCTGAAACCTGGAAGTGAAACTAGAAATTACTAATCAATCACCAAATATTTATCAAGCCATCTACCACTAACACAATTCCACATGGCTGGAGGAAGAGGGAAATGACGGATAATGCATCTTTAACTAAATCAAACAAAACTCCACAATTTAAATGGGGCCAAAAAGAGAGTATCTCAGAATCTAAAGGTTGCAAGGGATTATACAATACCACTTTTCCACAAAACTATCTTCTATTAAGCCCCTTACAGCCAGTCATCCAGAGTCTATAAAATACTACTATTTCACAACATGGACAGTTTTAAGCATGTGAAACTTATATGCAAACACAAAAATTATTAAAAAAATAAGTTTATTTTTAAAGTGCAATATCTAATATTAAAAGTCGAGGAAAGCAACTCTTTTACAATCTACTTTCAAGCCACACTTGTATTTCAGTCTATATTATATAATATATTTGGTCCCCAAACTATATTCAGTTCCAACTTTTTCAATAAACCTTGCTTTAACTTAATGTAAATAGTACATATAAGAACACCTACTGAACGCGGGCAGAAGACCTCAGACCTCCCAAAAGGCAAGAAACTCCCCACGTACCTGGGTAGGGCAAAAGAAAAAAAGAAAAAACAGAGACAAAAGAATAGGGACCGGACCTGCACCAGTGGGAGGGAGCTGTGAAGGAGGAAACGTTTCCACACTCTAGGAAGCCCCTTCGCGGGCGGAAACTGCGGGGGGCGGAGGGGGGGGAGAAGCTTCAGGGCCACAGAGAAGAGCACAGCAACAGGGGTGCGGAAGGCAAAGTGGAGAGATTCCCGCACAGAGGATCGGTGCCGACCGGCACTCACCAGCCTGAGAGGCTTGTCTGCCCACCGCCCGGGGTGGGCGGGGCTGGGAGCTGAGGCTCGGGCTTCGGTCGGAGTGCAGGGAGAGGACTGGGGTTGCCAGTGTGAACACAGCCTGCAGGGGGTTAGTGCACCACAGCTAGCCGGGAGGGAGACCGGGAAAAGTCTGGACCTGCCGAAGAGGAAAGAGACTTTTTCTTCCCTCTTGCTTCCTGGTACGCGAGGAGAGGGGATTAAAAGCGCTGCTTAAAGGAGCTCCAGAGACGCGAGCGAGCCGCAGCTAACAGCGCGGACCCCAGGGACAAGCATGAGACGCTAAGGCTGCTGCTGCCGCCACCAAGAAGCCTGTGTGCGAGCACAGGTCACTAACCACACCTCCCTTCCGGAGAGCCTGTGCAGCCCGCCACTGCCAGGGTCCCGGGATCCAGGGACAACTTCCCTGGGAGAACGCACGGCGAGCCTCAGGCTGGTGCAATGTCCTGTCAACGTCTGCCGCCGCAGGCTTGCCCCGCATCTGCACCCCTCCCTACCCGCTGCTTCAGTGAGCCAGAGCCCCCGAGTCAGCTGCTCCTTTAACCCCGCCCTGTCTGAGTGAACAACAGACGCCCTCCCGTGACCTACACTCAGAGGCGGGGCCAAATCCAAAGCTGAGCCCCTGGGAGCTGTGAGAACAAAGAAGAGAAAGGGAAATCTCTCCCAGCAGCCTCAGAAGCAGCGGATTAAAGCTCCACAATCAACTTGATGTACCCTGCATCTCTGGAATACATGAATAGACAACGAATCATCCCAAATTGAGGTGGGGACTTTGGGAGAAAGATTTATTATCTTTCCCCTTTTCCTCTTTTTGTGAGTGTCCATGTGTATGCTTCTGTGTGAGATTTTGTCTGTATAGCTTTGCTTTCACCATATGTCCTAGGGTTCTATCTGTCCGTTATTTTTGTTATCTTCTTTTTAAAAAATTTTTTTCTTCTAATTATTTTCTATTTTAATAACTATTTTATCTTACTTTATTTTATTTTATCCTCTTTCTTTCTTCCTTTCTTTCTACTTTTTCTCCCTTTTATTCTGAGCCATGTGGATGAAAGGCTCTTGGTGCTGCAGCCAGGAGTCAGTGCTGTGCCTCTGAGGTGGGAGAGACAACTTCAGGACACTGGTCTGCAAGAGACCTCCCAGCTCCACATAATATCAAATGGTGAAAATCTCCGAGAGATATCCATCTCAACACCAGCACCCATCTTCACTCAACGACCAGCAAGCTACAGTGCTGGACACCCTATGCCACAAAACTAGCAAGACAGGAACACAACCCCACCCATTAGCAGAGAGGCTGCCTAAAATCATAATAAGGCCACAGACACCCCAAAACACACCACCAGACGTGGACCTGCCCACCAGAAAGACAAGATCCAGCCTCATCCACCAAAACACAGGCACCAGTCCCCTCCCCACCAGGAAGCCTACACAACCCACTGAACCAACATTAGCCACTGGGGACAGACACCAAAGACAACGGGAACTACAAACCTGCAGCCTGCAAAGAGGAGACCCCAGGGCTTCCCTGGTAGCGCAGTGGTTGAGAGTCAGCCTGCCGATGCAGGGGACACAGGTTCGTGCCCCTGTCCGGGAAGATCCCACATGCCGCAGAGCGGCTGGGCCTGTGAGCCATGGCCGCTGAGCCTGTGCGTCTGGAGCCTGTGCTCCGCAGCTGGAGAGGCCACAACTGTGACAAGCCCCCGTACCGCAAAAAAAAAAAAAAAAAAAACCAGACCCCAAACACAGTAAGATAAGCAAAATGAGAAGACAGAAAAACACACAGCAGATGAAGAAACAAGATAAAAACCCACCAGACCTAACAAATGAAGAGGTAATAGGCAGTCTACCTGAAAAAGAATTCAGAATAATGATAGTTAAGATGATCCAGAATCTTGGAAATACAATAGAGAAAATGCAAGAAACATTTAACACGGACCAAGAAGAACTAAAGATGAAACAAGCAATGATGAACAACACAATAAATGAAATTAAAAATACTCTAGATGGGGTCAGTAGCACAAAAACTGAGGCAGAAGAATCGATAAGTGACCTGGAAGATAAAATAGTGGAAATAACTACTGCAGAGCAGAATAAAGAAAAAAGAATCAAAAGAACTGAGGACAGTCTCAGAGAACTCTGGGAAAACATTAAACGCACCAACATTCGAATTATAGGGATTCCAGAACAAGAAGAGAAAGATAAAGGAACTGAGAAAATATCTGAAGAGATTATAGTTGAAAACGTCCTTAATATGGGAAAGAAAATATTTAATCAAGTCCAGGAAGCACAGAGAGTCCCATACAGGATAAATCCAAGGAGAAACATGCCAAGACACATATGAATCAAACTGTCAAAAGTTAAATACAAAGAAAACATATTAAAAGCAGCAAGGGAAAAACAACAAGTAACACACAAGGGAATTCCCATAAGGTTAACAGCTGATCTTTCAGCAGAAACTCTGCAAGCCAGAATGGACTGGCAGGACATATTTAAAGTGATGAAGGAGAAAAACCTACAACCAAGATTACTCTACCCAGCAAGGATCTCATTCAGATTTGATGGAGAAATTAAAACCTTTACAGACAAGCATAAGCTGAGAGAGTTCAGCACCACCAAACCAGTTTTACAACAAATGCTAAAGGAACTTCTCTAGGCAAGAAACACAAGAGAAGGAAAAGACCTACAATAACAAACCCAAAACAATTAAGAAAATGGGAATAGAAACATACATATCAATAATTACCTTAAATGTAAATGGATTAAATGCTCCCACCAAAAGACAGAGATTGGCTGAATGGAAACAAAAACAAGACCCATATATATGCTGTCTACAAGAGACCCACTTCAGACCTAAAGACACATACAGACTGAAAGTAAGGGGATGGAAAAAGATATTCCATGCAAATGGAAACCAAAAGAAAGCTGGAGTAGCAATTCTCATATCAGACAAAATAGACTTTAAAATAAAGACTATTACAAGAGACAAAGAAGGACACTACATAATGATCAAGGGATCAATCCAAGAAGATATAACAATTGTAAATATCTATGCACCCAAAATAGGAGCAGCTCAATACATACGGCAAATACTAATAGCCATAAAAGGGGAAATCGACAGTAACACAATCATAGTAGGGGACTTTAACACCCCACTTTGACCAATGGACAGATCATACAAAATGAAAATAAATAAGGAAACACAAGCTTTAAATGACACATTAAACAAGATGGACTTAATTGATATTTATAAGACATTCCACCCAAAAACAACAGAATACACATTTTTCTCAAGTGCTCATGGAACATTCTCCAGGACAGATCATATCTTGGGTCACAAATCAAGCCTTGGTAAATTTAAGAAAATTGAAATTGTATCAAGTATCTTTTCCGACCACAACGCTATGAGACTAGATATCAATTACAGGAAAAGATCCGTAAAAACTACAAACACATGGAGGCTAAACAATACACTACTTAATAACGAAGTGATCACTAAAGAAATCAAAGAGGAAATGAAAAAATACCTAGAAACAAATGACAATGGAGACACGATGACCCAAAACCTATGGAATGCAGCAAAAGCAGCTCTAAGAGTGAAGTTTATAGCAATACAATCCTACCTTAAGAAACAGGAAACATCTCGAATAAACAACCTAACCTTGCACCTAAAGCAATTAGAGAAAGAAGAACAAAAAAACCCCTAACTTAGCAGAAGGAAAGAAATCATAAAGATCAGATCAGAAATAAATGAAAAAGAAATGAAGGAAACGATAGCAAATATCAATAAAACTAAAAGCTGGTTCTTTGAGAAGATAAACAAAATTGATAAACCATTAGCCAGTCTCATCAAGAAAAAAAGGGTGGAACACTCAAATCAATAGAATTAGAAATGAAAAAGGAGAAGTAAAAACTGACACTGCAGAAATACAAAAGATCACGAGAGATTACTACAAGCAACTCTATGCCAATAAAATGGACAACCTGGAAGAAATGTACAAATTCTTAGAAAGGCACATCCTGCCAAAACTCAATCAGGAAGAAATAGAAAATATGAACAGACCAACCACAAGCACTGAAATTGAAACTGTGATTAAAAATCTTCCAACAAACAAAAGCCCAGGACCAGATGGCTTCACAGGCGAATTCTATCAAACATTTAGAGAAGAGCTAACACCTATCCTTCTCAAACTCTTCCAAAACATAGCAGAGGGAGGAACACTCCCAAACTCATTCTATGAGGCCACCATCACCCTGATACCAAAACCCGACAAGGATGTCACAAAGAAAGAAAACTACAGGCCAATATCACTGATGAACATAGATGCAAAAATCCTCAACAAACTACCAGCAAACAGAATCCAACAGCACATTAAAAGGATCATACACCATGATGAAGTGGGTTTTATTCCAGGAATGCAAGGATTCTTCAATATATGCAAATCAATTAATGTGATACACCATATTAACAAATCGAAGGAGAAACACCATATGATCATCTCAATAGATGCAGAGAAAGCTTTCGACAAATTCAGCACCTATTTGATAAAAACCCTGCAGAAAGTAGGCACAGAGGGAACTTTCCTCAACATAATAAAGGCCATATTTGACAAACCCACAGCCAACATCATCCTCAATGGTGAAAAACTGAAAGCATTTCCACTAAGATCAGGAACAAGACAAGGTTGCCCACTCTCACCATTCTTATTCAACATAGTTTTGGAAGTTTTAGCCACAGCAATCAGAGAAGAAAAAGAAATGAAAGGAATCCAAATCAGAAAAGAAGAAGTAAAGCTGTCCCTGTTTGCAGATGACATGATACTATACATAGAGAATCCTAAAGATGCTACCAGAAAACTACGAGAACTAATCAACGAATTTGGTAAAGTAGCAGGATACAAAATTAATGCACAGAAATCTCTGGCATTCCTATACACTAATGATGAAAAATCTGAAAGTGAAATCAAGAAAACACTCCCATTTACCATTGCAACAAAAAGAATAAAATATCTAGGAATAAACCTACTTAAGGAGAAAAAAGACCTGTATGCAGAAAATTATAGGACACTGATGAAAGAAATTAAAGATGATACAAATAGATGGAGAGATATACCATGTTCTTGGATTGGAAGAATCAACATTCTGAAAATGAGTCTACTACCCAAAGCAATCTACAGATTCAATGCAATCCCTGTCAAACTACCACTGGCATTTTTCACAGAACTAGAACAAAAAATTTCACAATTTGTATGGAAACACAAAAGACCCCGAAGAGCCAAAGCAATCTTGAGAACGAAAAACGGAGCTGGAGGAATCAGGCTCCCTGACTTCAGACTATACTACAAAGCTACAGTAATCAAGACAGTATGGTACTGGCACAAAAACAGAAAGATAGATCAATGGAATAGGATAGAAAGCCCAGAGATAAACCCACGCACATATGGACACCTTATCTTTGATAAAGGAGGCAGGAATGTACAGTGGAGAAAGGATAGCCTCTTCAATAAGTGGTGCTGGGAAAACTGGACAGGTACGTGTAAAAGTATGAGATTAGATCACTCCCTAACACCATACACAAAAATAAGCTCAAAATGGATTAAAGACCTAAATGTAAGGCCAGAAACTATCAAACTCTTAGAGGAAACCACAGGCAGAACACTCTATGACATAAATCACAGCAAGATCCTTTTTGACCCACCTCCTAGAGAAATGGAAATAAAAACAAAAATAAACAAATGGGACCTAATGAAACTTCAAAGCTTTTGCACAGCAAAGGAAACCATAAACAAGACCAAAAGACAACCCTCAGAATGGGAAGAAATATTTGCAAATGAAGCAACTGACAAAGGATTAAACTCCAAAATGTACAAGCAGTTCATGCAGCTCAATAACAAAAAAACAAACAACCAAATCCAGAAATGGCAGAAGACCTAAATAGACATTTCTCCAAAGAAGATATACAGATTGCCAACAAACACATGAAAGAATGCTCAACATCATTAAGCATTAGAGAAATGCAAATCAAAACTACAATGAGATATCATCTCACACCGGTCAGAATCGCCATCATCAAAAAATCTGGAAACAATAAATGCTGGAGAGGGTGTGGAGAAAAGGGAACACTCTTGCACTGCTGGTGGGAATGTGAATTGGTACAGCCACTATGGAGAACAGTATGAAGGTTCCTTAAAAAACTACAAATAGAACTACCATATGACCCAGCAATCCCACTACTGGGCATATACCCTGAAAAAACCATAATTCAAAAAGTCATTACCAAAATGTTCATTGCAGCTCTATTTACAATAGCCAGGAGATGGAAACAACTTAAGTGTCCATCATCGGAGGAATGGATAAAGAAGATGTGGCACATATATACAATGGAATATTACTCAGCCATAAAAAGAAACGAAATCGAGTTATTTGTAGTGAGGTGGATGGACTTAGAGTCTGTCATACAGAGTGAAGTAAGTCAGAAAGAGAAAGACAAATACCGTATGCTAACACATATATATGGAATCTAAGAAAAAAAAAAAATGTCATGAAGAACCTAGGGGTAAGATGGGAATAAAGACCCAGACCTACTAGAGAATGGACTTGAGGATATGGGGAGGGGGAAGGGTAAGCTGTGACAAAGTGAGAGAGTGGCATGGACATATATACACTACCAAACGTAAAATAGATAGCTAGTGGGAAGCAGCTGCATAGCACAGGGATATCAGCTCGGTGCTTAGTGACCACCTGGATGGGTGGGATAGGGAGGGTGGGAGGGAGGGAGACGCTAGAGGAAGGAGTTATGGGAACATATGTATAACTGATTCACTTTGTTATAAAGCAGAAACTAACACACCATTGTAAAGCAATTATACTCCAATTAAAAAAATATATAGTACATGTCATCTGTAAAATGGAAAAAAATACATTTTTCTTTGCATATTATGAACACTGTGCTTAAGGTAAACTATACACCATTTGAGTCTACTAATCTAAGATTACTTTTTTACTTGAAACTATTAATACTTCATATATCACATAAAATTCATGAAATGATTTCCATTACTAAGGTTCATTAGTTAACTATTACATTGAAAAGGGTTCAAGAGCCAAAGGGGTTTGAAAACCAACCTATGTCATAAACCCAGGAGTCTAAGACTAGCTGTAAAACAATCACCCAGAGGGCACTTTAACAATGGGATCCCCAGGCCCTGCCCTCCAAGAGGTCTGGGATGAGATCCAGGAATTGGTATAATAAAACCTCCCAGTAATCTTAAAGAACGGCCAGGTTTGGGAACACAGATATGAATATTAGCACAGATGCAGGAATAAGAAAGGGTAACAATGGAGGTGCCATCCTACTACTGCTGAGAAAGAGTTAGAAAAAAAAATCTTCAAAAAGATATAAAAAGGATAAATCAGAATAAAATGACTTCATGGTCTACCATTTTCAGGAATGTTGGTGGACGGTCCCGGTTCTCCAGGTGGTTCCAAGCTATCCAATAAGCGATTCACTTTATTTCGAAGTTCTATCAGTTCTCGACGAAGATATTTCACCTGACTTGATTCAAGGGGTCTTGGTTGGCCATTAACTGGAATAAAAGCATTAATTTTCTTAAAATTAGGAAATATTCTTCAATAAAGATATCAGTAGAATAATATGCAATAAGGAAAAATCAAAATAACTTCTTTAAAAAGTTAAACAAAATCAAACAAGATACCTATTGACATCATTCAAATAACTTTTTAAGGAAAGGATTCTTCATTGCTACTTACTAATTTTTGGAAAAAATAAATATTCGTTAGTCTTTGCTGATGCCAGATCTATGGCTTACAACCCATAATGGTAAAACAAAACAAAATAAGTTAATTAAAAGAATTCAACTACAGTGAAATAAATTAAAAATACAGAAAGCTTTAATATATTTTTAATAGAAATTATGTACCTTCAAAAGCTCATTTTATTTCACATAATTCTTTTATAGCCTTAAAATACTCAATAAACACCTTATTAAAGGTACAATATGACTGCAGGTTTTTTATCATTCTTGCCTACTTCTGACCTAAAAACAAGAAAAATTAGCTACCTAAAATAACTGACCTAAAAAGTAACCTATTAAAAAAACAATGCAGAATTCATAAATTCACATCACCACTGTCCTTCAAAGTAGTTACTTCCAAAGCAGCACATTAGCCACATAAAGTCAGATTATTCAATAATGACTGTTTTTTTTAAACAAAGGCAATATTACCTCATTTAATTACCCATTTTGTGCAAATGACTTTCAGCTGACTAAAAAGTAATCCTTCATCCAGCAACAAAGACCGTCACCACTGAGATTGTTAATTTAAAATTTTTTAATTTATTAATTCACAAGGCTCTGAATGCAAACCTCAAGATAGGAGTTGAAAAATTAAACTAAACTCAAATGTTTTTTATGCATTGTCAGTATACACATATACAAATTCCTAAGGCACCAAATTAGAAAAGGAAATCTATTTGAAAATAAAGGTTCAGTGAGATTCTTTGTAAAATATGTTTCAAACATCAAACCACCAATATAAGCTTTTAAAAGACAATCCAACAGTATTTTACATACTCCCTATACAGTTATGAGGAAGTTCAATATAATCTACCTGTATCAATGGCTGGCTTTTACTGGGTATTACTGTTTTTCTCTAATAGCTGAAAAGAAGAAAAGCAGCTCCTGACAGCTAAGAACTGACCCAGTACTGTAGGACAGGCTTGAGTGTTGCTAGAAGCTGGCATGGCACTGACAGGTAGGTTGTGGTGTTCTCTTGTTGAACATAAACAATTTCAGAAAACACTGACAGTACATCAAATACATCTCAATAAAATTTTCAAAATTTAAAAAACAAAGAACATGAACAATCAGAAAAGATCACTGTGGGACTGTGATAGCTCAAGACAAAAAAGAAAACCAGTCCATATCATGTGAGAACTAGACAAAAACAAGAATGTTGACCAAACCACAAAAATGACCAAACATCCCTGGCTAATTATGCGTGACTGTCGCAGTTTTACCAATCACAGCTTTAGCCTCAATTCACTACCCCCACCAAAGCCCCATTCCTTGAACCTTATCCAAAATCATCTAACACAAGCTCAAGCCCTATGAAAATTCCTTTCTAACACGTTTTTACTGACACCCTATTGTTCTCCATGGTGTTCATTCTCCCTCATTGCAATGTATTTGAAATTAAGCCCCGTTTCATTCCTAAAACCGCTTACTTGTGCCTTCTTTTTTCTTAAGTAATCTCAATAGAGGTTTGCTAGTTGTATATTTTCAAAATTGATGATCCTATCAATTCCCCAACTTCTAGTTCATTTCTGCTCTTTATTATTTTCTTCCAAGTTACCTGGACTTATTTTGTCCTTTTTCTTTTTAGCTTTAGCATGCTCTAAAAACTATGTCATATAAAAGTCATCACTGGGCTTCCCTGGTGGTGCAGTGGTTGAGAATCCACCTGCCGATGCAGGGGACACGGGTCCATGCCCTGGTCCGGGAAGATCCCGCATGCTGCGGAGCGGCTGGGCCCGTGAGCCATGGCCGCTGAGCCTGTGCGTCCGAAGCCTGTGCTCCGCAATGGGAGAGGCCACAGCAGTGAGGCCCGCGTACCGCAAAAAAAAAAAAAAAAAAAAGTTATCACTAATTATTTCTAATTCGTATTATGATTTCTTCTTTGATATGTTACTTAAAAGCATATTTTTATCTTCAAAAGTATGGGAGTTTGGGTTCTTTTTTGTCAAATAGTTCCTAATGAGACCAGAGAATATGATCTCTAGGATATTCCTTCCCTGATATTTATTGAGACTCATTAGAAAACCTAGTACATGGTCAGCTTTTATAAATATCCATACG
Source organism: Monodon monoceros (assembly GCF_005190385.1). Taxonomy (NCBI): domain Eukaryota; kingdom Metazoa; phylum Chordata; class Mammalia; order Artiodactyla; family Monodontidae; genus Monodon; species Monodon monoceros. Next base: position 48,095,095 of record NW_021703767.1, on the reverse strand, counting down.
CACTAAAGAAAAACTGAATCCTGCCCTGATTGCTAGATGTATAAGATCAAGTCTGTATTTGTTCTGTTTAAATTTTGAGGCTGCTTAACCTATCAGTTTCAGAGAGAAGCGTATTGAAAGCTCTCTTATGAATTTTTCCTTCTTCTGTCAATTTTTCCTTGAGGAAAAATCTAAGGCTATGATGTGTAAGTGTTCAGAATTATTATATCTTCCCAGAGAATTATTTTTTATCATGATGAAGTGACTATTACTAATAAAGTTTTCACTTAAGAGTCTACTCTGTTATACTACAAACTAGCCTTGAGTTTGTCTAGTATACAAACTTTTCTAGCCCTTTACTTTCCAACTCTGCATAATAATCTTTTGGTATGTCTCTTATAATCAGCATGTAACAAAATTGTTTAACCAATAAAAGTGTCTTTTAACTTGTATGTTTAGTCTGTTTATGTGTACTGTGGTTAGTATTTTGTGCTACTTTCTATTTTTCAAGCTTTCTCTGCTTCTTTTCCTCCTTCCTCACCATCTAGTTAACCAAGTAAGTACCCTTTGTTTCCTTCTTTTCCCTCTACTGGCTATTTCTAGTCTTTCAATAATCCCTCTTACATTTTAGAAAAGCATACTTCAATTTAAAAAACCTAAGTTAATTACTATCCTCCTCCCAAAGAATCCAAGTCTTTAAAGTATTTTAATTCCTATCATCCTCTCCTGTCTTACATATAATTATTGCTCAGTATTTTTGTTCCATCTTGTTTCTATATTCCTAAAACTATTATTTAATAATCAATGTTCATTTAAATTCACACATTAACCAGTTTATTTGCTCACAATTTCTTGCATCTTTTACCATTCTTCGGACTCAATTTCCTTTTTGCTGACAAACCATTTTTAAAAATTCTTTTACAAGTGTCCGTGATGCTTGTTAAATTCTCAGTCTTTGTTTGAAAATGTTATTTCCCCTTATTCCTTAAGTTTAGCAGACTACAGAATGCTACCTTTCTACCCATCTTTTTCTGAACAGTGGAAGATGTTATTCTATTGTCTTCCAATTTCTGTTATTGTTACTGTGAAGAAGTCTACTAACAGTCTAATTGCTTTGTAGGTGATCAGTCTACAGGCTGATTCACTCAGGCTACTTTTAAGATTATCTCTTTGTCTTATATATTCTCCAGCTTCATGACAATACATCCAATGGAGATTTATTTTTACTTACCCTGCTCAGGACTCACTGTGCCTCCTGAAACTGAGCGTTTATATCTTTTATATAATTCTGAAAAATTTTTTAGTCATTACTTCCTCATATATTTCCACTCCCCTATTCTCTCCTTCTTTAAAGTCTTAATGGAAATAAGCTGGACTTTCTCAAATTCCCTCTCATTATTCTCCATCTCTGTGTTTTTGTGCTCTATTCTGTCATTTCTTTAGACCACCTTCCACTTTACTAATTCCCTCTTTGGCTGTGACTAATCTGCTGTTCTAACTCACCACTTAGTATTTAATTTCAATTTTAGTTGACTAATATTTTTCATTTCCACAAGTTACCTTAAGTTCTTTTTTATGGGGGGGTATTGATGTATAGCTGATTTACAATGTTGTGCTAGTTTCAGGTGTACAGGTGTACAGCACAGTGATTCAGTTATATATATATATATATATCTTTTCCAGATTCTTTTCCATTATAGATTATTACAAGATGGTTGAATCTTGTAATACAGTCCCCTGTGCTATAATGTACTTCCTTGTTATTTATCTACCTTAAGTTTTTAATCGGTTCCTTTTTTCATAGTGCCTAGTTCTTATATTCTTATTTCTTCTTTTATGTCCAATAACTTTTAATATATATTTTATTATCACTTCTACTAACTGAAGTTCTTGGAAATCTAATCCTACTATTAGTTGTATCCATTGTTTCTTGCTTACATGGATGTTTCATGTGTCTTACAGTTTTGACCTCTAAGTTCATCAACAGGATTTTATCTGTGAGAAGCCTATGTGATTTGAACTGAGAACATACACCCTCCAGAGAGATTTCTGCCTTTGTTTCTTGCAATTTTTCGTGGTAGTATCTGGGCTTGGGAGTTCCCAAAGGACCACCGGTTATGAATCCTCAAGGGAGCCTTTGCAAACCCCTGGCATCCCAGGGTATATGAGAATTTCCCCTGTCAATTCCTTGACTCTACCAACTAAGAGATACTTTTCTTCTACAATATTCTTTTTGAGAGTATAGCCACTGAGGGTCTAGGACCCAAGGCCTATACCACGTAGATACCAAATGACAAATCCTTAGATTATGCACACTAAAACCTTCACCATCACCACCAAAAGCATCCCAAGTCTCAGCTTTTGGTACTTCAGGTGCTGGTTTTTAACTCCAACTATATTTTGGTCCCTGACATTTTCCTCAAGTTCTTGAGTAAGCTCAGGTGTGTAATTCAAAAAATATATTTGAAATAGTTTATTTAGCACATCCTCAGTGTTTCTGGGATGAAGATTCAGTTTACCTAATCTGCTTGATAGATGGCCAATAGTGGCTAAGTATCTAAAATCTCTTTCAATATTGTAAAAAGATACCTTTTATTTAAAAAAATTTTTAACAGTTTTTGTTAGCATTTTAAAATGATTCATGTTCACCCTTCCTAGATGGAGAGAAAATAAATACAAATTAAATCAATTGGCCATGATCATATTTCATGGAACTGTAATGGTCAGTGCCACATAATTTTTTTTTTCCGGTAAGCTTATTACAATTTGTTTCCTGACAAACACCCAGTTTGCCTGAGTTTTAAAAGGGTACTTCCTTTGCCCCACTTGAGCCACAAAAATTTTTTAAAATGCTAACCAAAACATCCAGAAAAAAAGTCCACATTTTATTTTTCACATAATCATACTACCACTTTAACTCTGCAATCACTTCTATCTTGTCCCTTAAGCATTCTGCCTTGCAAATCTGTCATGATCTATAAGAAAACAAAATCTAATAGATTAAAATTAGTCTTATATTTGTTTTTTATCAGAACTATCTCTAATCTTTAAGTACTCCTTGAAAAATAATTTCTAAAAAGTATCAGGCCTATATGTTAAACCCTGAGAATAAGTAAAAACATACTACATTAGAAAAGATAATTATATATTCTTAGAGAACTAAACTTAATAAAGGTAGTTTTAACACTGCAATTATTTTCAGTCCTAGAAACACTTATACAAGTGGCACACATTATTATTTAGGGTAACCGAGCAGATGGGTTATTTAAAATATGTCTACTTTTTACTTATCTTCAAAGAAAAAGAATATAGTTAAGCCTTAATAATTTAAAAATTCTGATATAGCTGAAAAGTTACCACTTAATTCTGAGTCTTTACGAAAAAAGCTAAACAGTTTTTCATAAAAATACAATGAATAGTAAATTTATTAGAAAGTTTACCACTTACCAAATAACGTCAGTTTCAGTATCCTACTACACTGAATTGCAAAGGAAAGGTCAGAACTATCAAAAATTGTTATAAGATCTCCATCTGAAACAAACAAAAAAAAGTTTCAGATTTGAATTAGTAGTAAACTAGGATATATGTTCAATTAAATGCAAAATGTAGATCACAGAGCATAATTAGCATCTCCCATAAAAACCTTAAATATAAAGGATCTAGGAAAGATGTATTTGTTCAAATGATACTAAATCAATTTCACTTATTACTTTTATGGCAAGATATTTATCATATCCTCAGAAGAAGAGCCAACAAACACATAGCTAAGATTAATACATTAAGTAATCTTTTACTAGTCACCAGGAGATTACAGTTTAGACTGAAATCTTTTCCATTCTAAAAAATTTAAATGTATTTATCAGAAATTAAAGTAATAAGGACTTACCTGGTGGCGCAGTGGTTAAGAATCCGCCTGCCAATGCAGGGGACATGGGTTTGAACCCTGGTCCGGGAATATCCCACATGCTGCGGAGCAACTAAACCTGTGCGCCACAACTACTGAGCCTGCACGCCACATCTACTGAGACCATGTGCCACAACTACTGAAGCCCATGCACCTAGAGCCTGTACTCCACAACAAGAGAAGCCACCACAATGAGAAGCCTGCACACAGCAAGGAAGAGTAGCCCGCGCTCGCCCCAACTAGAGAAAGCCCACACACAGCGACAAAGACCCTACACAGCCATAAATAAATAAGTTTATTTAAAAAAAAAGAAATTAAAGTAATAATGATTCTCAAGGTTCATATTTTAATTCTAAGTACAGTAAAACTCCACTGACACAAATGGAGGGGAAGCCACATACAACAGTAACTAAAAAGGTTGTAAAAAAAAAATCTTTTTGCAGAATTGTCCTAATAAATGGATAGACAGTGGAGTCTTTCAGGTCCCTGACCATCTCGATGCTGAGGCGGAAACTATCAATTCTCCACAGGAAAAATATACACAAGATTCTGAAATACCCTAGATCCCAAAGATAAAGAATACTATAATTAGCATATCAACTGCCTGTTCAAAAGCTTTCAAAGGGCTAGGAAAAAAATTGCTAGAGAAAGAACAGAAAAGCAGTCACAGCAAGGAACTGATCAGGGGCCTCTGCAAGGTATCTTCGACACAGCTGTGGGAAAGGAGGGTGCCTGGGGAGGCTGAGAGGCTGCTCCAGCGATGCTCTGCTACACCAATTTTAACACTGATTAGGCAGACTTATTTTGGACAAAGATGGCAATAAAAGCCATAACTGAGGATTTTATCCTTGTTTTTTGCTCTTTACAGCCACATCCATATTTTACAACAAAAACATCTAATGCTCAACTTCAGGGATTCTACTCATAAACATATTTTTAAGAAAATAAAGTATATATGTAAAAGAAGGAAACTTTCTATAACTGCCTTTTTCTTTTCTGATTTCTACAACAGAAACAATATCTCTGATGGCAGGAACTCTTTACCTAAGTCAGTCCTCTATCCTCATGCCTAAGAGTCTATGGAACACAAATCTGTACAATTCAAAGCACTCAAAAGCACGATGGGGCTTCCCTGGTGGCGCAGTGGTTGAGAGTCCGCCTGCCAATGCAGGGGACACGGGTTTGTGCCCCGGTCCGGGAAGATCCCACATGCTGCGGAGCGGCTAGGCCCGTGAGCCATGGCCACTGAGCCTGCGCATCCGGAGCCTGTGCTCCGCAACGAGAGAGGCCACAACAGTGAGAGGCCCATGTACCGCAAAAAAAAAAAAAACAAAAACAAAACAAACAAAAAAAAAACCATGATGAAAAACAAATTCAATGTGATAACTAGATGTGGAAGTTTCAACAATGAGGATACCCAAAGCTAGGGGGTTACAAACTGCAACCAATGGACAAATCCTTGTTTACAGGACCTCAAACTAAGAATGGTTTTTATATTTTTAGAGGTTCTAGAAAAAAGAAGATGAGACAGAGGCCTTATGTGACCCACAATGCTAAAATATTTATTATCTGATCCTTTAAAGAAAAAGTATGCTGACCCTTCCCTAAACAAAAATAAGAGAGAGCCAGTAAAACAGTAAACTCAGTTTAAGATATGCCAAGTTTGAGGTAAGAGCAAATCATCTGAGGTAAAACCATTAAAAACGAGTTGTAAAGTCAAAAAAAAAAAGGACAAACTTATCAAATTTAGGCACACATTTGGAAGTCAAACAGTTGAAGGTCAATGTATTGTAAGTTGAAAGTCAATGTATTTGTAAGTAGATGAGATTACTAGGGAAGAGAACAGGAAGAAAACTGCTCTCCTTTTTTGTTCCTTAACATGGGTGACCCTCAAAAATTAGTTCTGGGTACCATTAGATGATACATTGCAAAAAAAGAAAGGAGAATTACACCTGTAGTGAAATAATCAGCTTAGCTGATCATCAATGATTTATACTCCCCTTCCTCAGTGTAAGTTGTTGGAAAGTGCCTGTCCAACCAGGGATATTTCCCAACCTACTGACATCAACACAGTCATGTGACCAATGTGATGTGAGCAGAAACTAGGCCTAGAGAGTACAGTCTCCCATGTGATTCTCTACACTCTGTCTTCATGCAGCTGCTTGCTGGATGTCAGTGCTCAAGGTGAGCTTGTTAGCCATGTGTTGAATATATCAGAGCTGGGTCCCTGTCAACCTGGGTCCCTGAATGATTTCTTGAGTGTTAAACCATTGAGATTCTAAGATTTCCACTGTAACAGCTGGCATTACTTCAAGCCAACACACAGAGAGAAACAGAGAAGAAGCTATTAGTGGTAAGAAGAAAATTGAGACAACACAGTGTCAGAGATATTAAGGGGTAAGGGTATTTAAAAAAGGATGGTGTGGATAGCAGTGCCAAGTATTGAGATCAAGGTGAAATAGACTGGAAATAAATTCAGCGATAAGAAAGATACTGGTAACCACCTAAAGCACAATTATCAGTAGAGATGTTAACAAAGAAGACAGGTTTAAAGAGAAAGAAATAAAGACAGTCTACTACTATAATTCTACTATGTGTTTGATGAAACATTTGTCATATAAAACCCATCTCCATAAAAAGTTTTGTGGTCCAATGAGCCTGAGAACACTGCATAAACTGACATCGTACATCAGTATATTACATGTTCTGAAAATTCCTGCAATAAATACATTTGTCTTGTTTTAAACCATCTTTCCCAGACTTAGTTGACCATGAAATCCTTTCTCATTCAATACCTACTAACATCCCTTTCACTTTGGGAAACACAAGTAAAAGTTTCGTTTTAAAGCAAAATGGAAGCCAGAATTTGCACAGGCATAAGAGAAAAAAAAAAAATGGCTTGTAAAAATGTGTAAAAGTGTCCTATCACTTAAAACCCCCTTCTAATAATAAATCACTTAGCTATTTTTAACTTAAAAAAGAATTATAACTACATGAACATTCCATTAAATAAAAGAAAGTGGTACTCAATTACCATGGAAGGAAACAATTTTTATTCTGATTTCAATGAAAAATGGGCAAAAGAACACATATAATATTTAGACTTTTAAAAACTAACTTGAGAAACACTCTTACCTTCATCTTTATATTTTATTATAACTTCATCATTACTCAGAAGTTTTCCTCTGAAGACTCTCTGCATCATTAGCACTAATTCATCATAAGTAATATCTTCATTATGAATGGGGATTCGTCGAATATCCTCTCCAAGTTGAGCTTTGATAATTAGCTTCCCACTCAGATCCAACTGCCCATTCATGGTGGACTCCAGGATGTTCTATATATACAACTCTAGAGAAAGGCTGACAAAATGGTTTTGATGATTAAACAGCTATAAAACATATTTTAAAAGTTGAAAAGCAAAGCTACGATTAGAATCTAAGAAATTCTGGCCTTCAAAGGAGATCCACTGTTCCAGCGTTACCATATTCATGTTAAAATGGTCTGGAGGGACTTCCCTGTTGGCACAGTGGTTAAGAATCCGCCTGCTAATGCAGGGGACACGGGTACAAGCCCTGGTCCTGGGAAGATCCCACATGCCGCGGAGCAATTAAGCCCATGCAGCACAACTACTGAGCCTGCGCTCTAGAGCCAGCGCGCCGCAACTACTGAGCCCGTGTGCCCAGAGCCCATGCTCTGCAACGAGAAGCCACTGCAATGAGAAGCCCGCGTGCAGCAAAGACCCAATGCAGCCTAAAATAAATAAATAAATTTATTTTTAAAAAATGGTCTGGGGCTTCCCTGGTGGCGCAGTGGTTGAGAGTCCGCCTGCCGATGCAGGGTACATGGGTTCGTGCCCCGGTCCGGGAGGATCCCACATGCCGCGGAGCGGCTGGGCCCTTGAGCCATGGCCACTGAGCCTGCGCGTATGGAGCCTGTGCTCCGCAACGGGAGAGGCTACAACAGCCCGCACATCACACACACAAAAAAAAAGGTCTGGAGGTGGCTTTATTATGAGCCTAAGAAAATAAGTTTTATTATTTTATATCCATTATTATTTTACCCATATATTTAACTGCTTATCTGATTTAGATTTCTTACTTAACATGTCTAGAACAAAGTCCTCATCTTCCCCTCAAAATCTGCTTCTCCTGTAGTCTCCTCCATCTCAGTTAATAACAATTCTCCTTCTAAGTTGTTCAAGATAAAAAAAAAAATCTCGGTTTCTCTCTTTTCCTCACACCTTACATACACCAAATTGCCAACAAATCTAGTTGCCACAACCTTTAAAATATCTCTAGAATGCAGTCACTTTAGTACCTTCACCTCTATCAACTTAATCCAAGCCACCATCATCTATTGCCTGGATTATTGCAAAAGACTCCTAACTGGTCTGCCTGCCCTTTACCTTTGTCTGCTTTTAATCTATTCTCAACACATCAGAGTTATCCTGTTAAATAAAATCTAGTATCACCACTTCAAAATCTTCCAATAGATTCCCATCTCACTCTTGGTAAAAGCCAGAACTACAAGGTCATGACCTGACCTCTGGTCCCTGGCCAAGTATTTAACCTCATTTCCCACCTCTCTCCCTGGCTACCCTGCTACACTCATAATTCACATTCTCCTTCTCAAGACTTGGCACTTGCTGCTTCCTTTATCTTGAGCCCTTTTCACACTCCTCACATGATTCAGATCCCTGATCAATTGTTAATTTCTCAGAGGTTTTCCCTGGCCATCTAACTTAAAGTGGCTTCACAGTCACTTTCTTATCCTGCTTCATTTTTCTGCAAAGCACTTATCACTACCAAATATTAAAAATGTATTCATTTTTTACTGTCTTTTCCACTAGAAAGTAGGGAAATAAATGGTTTTGTTCACTGTATTTCCCGAGCCTAGAACAGTGCCTAGCACACGGTTAATCATTCAATAGCCGTTAAATGAAGGGGAAAATAAATACTGGCTTCCAAACTCTATTAGCCTGTATATACTAACTGCTAGCCCTGAAGAGAAGAGCATGTGTGAACACTAAAATAGTCTCAAAGTTTTCTCACTAAAATAAGAAAGACCTCACGAGTATTTTCTCCAATTTTTCTATTTTGGAAACTTGAGGACAAAGAACAAATCAGTGATACCCTCCTGAGCTTTCTAACAAGACTGTCCACTATTGTTTCTACATCTTCCATAACACACCCCTTCCCCAAACCTGAGTGTGTGTGATTAGACAGCACATTTGAAGAATAAGACAGTGTCAGAGAACTAACTTGCTATTGAATTTTCCCTTCTTGGGTTGTATTTTAATCTTATTTCAGGTTATTCAGTGCACTTCTCCTGTAATGACTCTGTAATCCTAAATTCAAAATAATGTCTGAGGTCTCTAGTAATTTATACCATTACCGTATAACAACAGAAAATACACTTATGCTTAATTAATGTATTAATATCTCTTCTTCTCAAGGCCTATCTCTTCTTTCCAAGACCAAGATGTCCTTGAACACATTATCTGTAACCACGGAGCATTTCCCTAGCATCAACTCCTTCCTCCTCCTGCCCCAAGCAAATGATCTCTCAGACTATTTAAAGTGCCTTATAATCTCCTACTGGACACATTCTGGTTTCAACACCATGCTTTTCTACTAGCAGCTTTCTGTTTTCTCTTCTTAAATGTGTTCTTTCATTAACACCATATTTAGTGCTCATAATTCTCTACATTTACTCCTTTGTGTGTGTGTGTGAAAGCACTCCACCTGGCCCCCAACACATCAATGCTTCAAATACTTAAGAAAGTTTTCATGAATCTTAATTCATTTCATGAATAGTACAAATAAATGCCCTAATATTCTTCATATAAATGCCCCATGTCCTTCCAATTAACTACTCCTTAAATGAATGTCTCTAGACCCCCTTGACATCCTCTGAACAAATTAATTTTATGAGTGAATCTTTAATGCCCCATCTTAAAATGGGGCAAAAAGTATTGAATCTAACACTCTAAGGTCAGTTCAGAACAGAGTGGACTGTGTTCTACGATCTGGATGCTATGCTTGTTCTGACATAAAATAAGAATACAGCTAGCTTTTTATCTGCCAATTCTGACAAAAGACTTCTCATGAAGACTCTGATTAATTGAAACCTCCATAAAACCCCTTCACCTGTTAGCCAAACCAACCCTCTTCATTTGGGAAATACTTAAATACCTACTATATGCCAAGCTCTGAAGTATCATTACTTCAACAAGATGGTAAAGATTCCACCTTGTTTGCCTTGCAGCCTGAGAATAATAAAGAACTTCAGCAAATCAATCTATGTAACCTTCTCTTACCTACAGGATGTGTAAACCGTCAATAATGTAGTTAAGGACCAGGGCTTAGCTTCAGCAGATGGTTCTACCTATTCTCAGCAGCATCTAAAATAGTGCCTGACATATAGTATTTAAAAACTTGTTTTCGTTCCCTAAACAAAAGATGTATGACAAATAAAAAAGTTCTGAAAGAGGGACTGAGAGAAGAAAGCTGTACGATCAGATCAGTTACTAAGTCAAACCTTCACACTGTACCTTCTTTACGTAGCTAGAAGTGACTCCCTTCAACAGACATATTCCTAATCAAGAGAAATTTCCAACATTAAATATAACTGATATAATCCTTTTGATCATGAAGGAATTGTTGCTCAGTTACAATGGATCTGAAACTATGAGTCTCTTTTACTTTGCATCTGCCACGTTTGCCTGCAAATTCACTTACTGGTTGCACTGGACTGTAACCAGGACTGTAACCTACCTGTAGCCAGGAACCAGGCCTTCTTTCCTAAGGTTGTCCCCAGTTTGTGCAGTCATCTCCATAAGGCATGCACACAAGTTATCACAAAAATAAGAGTACCCTGGAAGGGAAAATCCCATCCCCACATTTGTTTACGTAACTGTAGAATCCAGGTCCTCTTTTTCTCTAACTTCAATCACAAGGTAGAGACTGCTGTGAACTACTAGTGCCTAGGGCTGCTGGTGAAATTCTTACAGCTTTTTTTTCTCCCCATTTCTCCTTCTTTCTTCTTGTCCTTGCCCCACTCCCTCTGAAGTCCAGAAATGACACAGCCACTAACTTATGAAATCTTCCAACAAGAACACTGTTCTCAGAACTGGAGAATAAAGTGACAGGCCCAAGGAAACACATAAAAAGCCTGCCTCTTAAACCAGGATGTAGGTTCAGTGACCAAACCTCCAGTTCCACTAGCCCTGTAGTTAGGGCCCTGCTCAAATTCAGAGGGGCCTGCTTAGGCACCTCCAGAGGGTAGCAATTTCCTTTAAGAAATCCTAAGCAAAACCAAACCCTTGAGTAGTCTAAAGAATGCAAGGAGCCTCAAATCCTGCCTTACCAGAGGCAGTGTAGCAAGATGGTAAAGATATCCCCTACTAGCTGTGTGACCTTAGGCAAATACTTCGCCAAGCCTCACTTTCATCACATTCAAAATGGGAATATCTAAATTTGGAAGAATCCTTGTGATGATTAAATGAGACCATGCATCTAAAATACTTAGCACAGTGCCTAGCAAAGTAAACTCTTAAAAGTTAGTTGTCATCACCACTATCAAACTGGGTTGGACCTCCAGACGGCGCTTGATTAAGGACTGACATAGCCAAGGAACAAGGTTTCTCCTAAGTGACCCCAATTAACTTATTCCCATAGGCGCCATTCTCCACCCTTCTCACCCTTCCAAGCCCCTCTGAGGGTTAGGCACTGGACCACCCCAGGCCTCCCAAAGTCCCTCTCCTCTCCCTCGGGCAGTGCAACCCCTAGAAGTCAGGCGGAATCCGCGCAAGTGCCCTTGCTGACCCAAACACCCCTTAGAGCCCCTCAGAGGGCCCGCTTCGCTGCCACTGTGGCCAGCGGGGCCCCCCTCCCCTCCCTTCCCCTCCCCGGACGTGGCCTCCCCTCCCCCACGCGAGGCCCAGTCCGGCCTCCGTCCGCCCGACGTCCAGCCCTCCCCACGACCCCTCCGACCCCACCCGTCCCGCGCCCCCCGGTTCGAACGAGGCCCTCCCAGCGTTTTCCACGTCTCCTGGCCCGCCTTGCCCGAGAGATCAGCCGCGCCCCCGTCTCCAGCGGCCATACCGGTTTCCCGAGGCTGCCGCTGCCGCCCCTCCGCGGGTCTCAGCTGATCCGACCGGTGAGAGGCCGCCACCGCCGGGCTCTGGGGCGTTGGGGGAAGGCTGCTGTCACGGCCCACTCGGTTGCCCTCCGGGGCCGCTGCACCTCGCTGGCAGGCTCGCGCGGGCCCCGGCCAATCGCACGGACCCACCAAGCCCAGCGAGAGCTCGGGCCCAGTACGTGGCAGGTGGGGAAAGAAAAGGGGCGGGAACAAGAAGAAAATCTGTCCTTTCGCTCCGCCTTACAACGAGCAAATCAACCCAGCAGGCATGCGCAGCGCCGAGGGGAGGGAGACTGACAACGCCGCAGCCTACAGGAGCCTGAATCTGTGCTTTCTCACTGGAAGACTGAGGGTAGGAAATGCGAGCTGGATGGATGCACGCATGCGCGAGGCGTGACAAAGCACTTCCGGTTTTCCGGAACGCTAGTATTTCCTGTCTCTCGCCCGTAGGCGGGGTGTAATTTGCTGTTTTAGACTTTGAGAGCAGGTTTAAAGTGGGCGTTAGTCCAAGTTTGGCTGTTTCTTGTTTTGTGGCCATTGTAGTTCTCCTAGTCATATCTCCAGAAAACTAATCCTTTTCCCGCCTTCCTTCCACAAACTCATTCATTCATTATTGGGCGCCTACGCTTTGCCAAGAACTGTGCTGGGAATGGAAATGAATCAGTTTGTGAGCAAGGCGTTCCGAATAGCGTTTACGAGAGGGACAAACTTATGACTGTAAAAGATAAAGGCTGGGAAATTAAGGCTGATTAAGGATTCCAGAAGCCTTTTTGGAAATAAGATATTTGAGCGTACCCTAAATACTGTTCCCTTCTCTCTTATCTAAAGCATTTGTTTTGAATATGCCTGTTTATGTAAGAAGTGCGCTGGCTTTAGACTGAAGCCTAAAATTTGGGGGGAAGGTGGGAATAGGTGATAAAATCTGGGCATGGGGGCAGGGCTGTTTTAAAAGTTGCAAGGAACTTTGCCTTCTAAGACGGAGACTAGGCAAAAAGCAATTTGAACTTACTTGGTCCCCAGTTGTTCACCAGATAGGTAAAGTGAATTCGGGATGAGAAGTTATATTCTTTCAGTACTGTAAAGAGTATGACCTTTCTGCAGTTAAAAGTCTCTGAAAAATTCTGTTTGAGAGTGAAATATATGCGTTTAGAGTGCTTTTGCCTCTGAAATTATTTTTTGAGCAATTTCTTGCAGAGTTTGGGGAACTGAAGACTGTAGAAAGAATGAAAAAAAAGTTCCAGATTTTCTCCAAAGACAGTTTTTCTTTGCTTTTTAGAACGGACTAATCCAGATTTGGGGAAATGAACTGCTGTCCAATAATAGTATTCTGATGTCTTTGAGATGGTTTGAGATTGGATTAAACCACACAAATATAGACAGAGGTAAAATATTCCTAAAAGAAGTGAATAATACTACTATCAATCTCCCTAAAGAGAGGTCAGAACCTGGGGCAGGGGATAAGGGGATGAACCTTAGCCTGGAATGAGGGGAAAACACTTCATCTCTCTAGGCTCCCAGGAAAGGGGCTTGCCATTGAGGAGAAATAAACTGATCCCTGCTACACTAGGGCCAGCTAGAAGCTGGCAAGAAAGGCACCCACAGGGTGGTCTTCCAGAGGGAGTAGGGCTTGTGGACTCTGAGAGCAGCTTAAGGTTCTTTGTTGTAATTGACTCACGCTTCATCCTCAAGCAATTAGTGAAGTCTTGTTTAATGTTAAAACCTGTTCCTAGCTACAACTGGGAAAATTGAGAGATGGGGTAGTGATGATTCCTCAGGTCAAAGCAGAAGCAGGAGCTGCCTGGGGCAAGAAGTGAGAAATGAGAGAGTAAAGCATCATTTGGAAGCCAGATCAGAGGCTCAAGTGACACGAGACAAGATGCAACATTAAATAAACATAAATTTTGAAATTTTCAATGAAGAACTTCGTAAAAGATTTTGCCTCGGACTTCGCTGGTGGCGCAGTGGCTAAGAATCCACCTGCCGGTGCAGGGGACACGGGTTCGAGCCCTGGTCCAGGAAGATCCCACATGCCACGGAGCAACTAAGCCCATACACCACAACTACTGACCCTGCGTTCTAGAGCCTGTGAGCCACAACTACAGAAGCCCACGTGCTTAGAGCCCATGCTCCACAACAAAAGAAGCCACAGCAATGAGAAGCCCGTGCACCGCAACGAAGAGTAGAAGAGTAGCCCCCACTCACCGCATCTAGAGAAAGCCCACAAGAAGCAACGAAGACCCAACGCAGCCAAAAAATAAATTAAAACATTAATTTAAAAAGAAAAGATTTTGCCTCTTGCTGTCCAGCTGAATGTAGGCTTACAATATTGTGATTGGGCATGAAATCAAGGATATTTGAGTTTAGTAATATGTCATATGAGTGCAGGCCATTAGCATCTGAGTTTGTCAAATTGCCCCCTTTAGGTTATAAACACATTTATAACCAAAACCTTATCCTATGCATTTTCTTGTTTCAGCTAAATACTAAATTGTCCACTGAAACTTCAGTGACCTTTCCTGTTCCTGATCCTATATAACAATTACATTTTAAAAATTAATTTCAGAGCATAATGAACAGCTGAAACTCAACACCCAACCCAAAGATTAGAACATTACCCATAAATTATATCTCCCTTTGTGCTGCTCTCTCATGTGGCATTCAATGAATATCTGTTGAGTCAGTGAAATAGTTACTGCTGTTTCTGTAATGTGCCACAGTCGCTGATGATACAGATCTCTGTACTTAGGCTCTCAATAAATGCAGGTGATAACCAGCCAGAGAGCAGTAGCCTGAATTGAGCTACTTACCACCCTTACCAAGAACACCATTTCTCCCACTGTATGTATAGACATTGATGTTAGTTACTGCTGCCTTTCGTTAGAGAAACCAGAAAGTCTAAGTTATATAACTGCCACTTCCTAACCACTTTGGTAACATTTATTGGGATAAGCATCAATCAAACCACTGAGAAGATTGTTCTAGGAATTCTGTAAGTAAGCACACCTTTAAAGTGCTGCTGGTCAAAAAACACCTTACCCTCTTTCTTGTGTGTGTGGAGTTTAGAAAAGTACTGAACCAGAGTAAATTGAACTTCACGATCACCTGGCCCTCTGCCCTATGTCCAGGTGAACTTGTTTTGAAATGAACACCAAGAATCAGAAATGTGAAAGGTGGAAATATGTGAAGAAAGGAGAAGCAGTGTAAGGAAAGACCTTTGGCTTTGCCTGTAGCAAGGGGAGAAATGAGAACTCTACATTTGAAGGTTACTGCCCAAGTTTCACAGACATCTGAAGAAGGGTTACAGTTGTATTGTGTGTGTATTTTGAGAGATGCAGTCAACTCATTTACCTACCACCTGCTCTTTCTCCCCGAAAGTCTGTGTGGCTAGTACTCTTCAAATAGAAGTGGAAAAATCCTAAGAATGAAAAAGGGAGATTCTCCGACTGATGGGAAGTGGGACAAAGATTAGGAGCCTTGTAAACAAATTGGATGAAACCTCTGTTTCATCATGTTCTCCTTTAGTAGGTAGTGTAAATCATTTTGAAAGTTTCAATCATCTCAGCTACTCTCAGGGGAACCAAAAAAATAATGTAAGTTCCTCTTAGGGTGAGAATTTCATGAGAAGTTACGTCCCTCCCTGAGAGTCAGCTCTGTTGTGGTAGCAGTCTGCTAAATAAGAGAACTCCAAACAGAAGGGGAAATTCATGAGGACCACATAGGGGCCGGTTGGTCAGGTGAGCCTCCCCATGACTGGCCATAAAGATCTGTTTGTGTAAACAAAGGGAGCTGCTACCCCATGCAGAAATAATAAAGGAGAAAAGAATGATATTCTTACTGTGTACCTCTGAGTGAGTCATTCTCAGCACCAGCTAAGCAAAATGTTTAGTCTGTCCTACCGGCTGCACATCCACTGAGAACCAAAAATGCCTTTGCCTTACCATGGGGCTCTACATCCACCTCTCCTTAGAGAAATTGCTCCTTGAAGGCAGTTCTTTCTAGATTTTATATCCCTAGAGTCTGGCTCCTCCTAGGTATTCAATATATATTTATTGAATGAAAGAATTAAAATTAAGTTCCACACCATTTTATAGAGCAAGCTTCCAGAAACAGAGAGCAGCCATCAGTGGTGAGTTCCTAGCTCCCTAGAAGTACGGGATTTCTTCTCTGAGTAGTCTTAAATTGTTCACTTTTCTTCATTTATGTCTCCTGAAGACAGTGCTGAGTTACCTCTGTTCACTCTGTCAGAGTTTACATTGAAAGACTAATGCCACAAGATATACAAGGAGATCTCACAACTTTTGATTGAGTAGCTTTTTTTAGCTCTTTTAAGAGATCTAGATGTCAGATTCTAGAAATCATGCCTGTCAAATCGAACTCTGGGTACTTGGAGCCTCTCACATCTCTGATCTAACATTTATGCCAATGACCCTGCTTTTAGTCCCTCCATATAAATACATAATTAAACAGGACATTCTCAAAAAGTGATTTCAATGAAGAAAAACTTACTCATAATAAAAATGCAAAATAAAATCACAATGAGATGATGTTTCACATATTGGATAAAATTTTATAAGACTTTATAGAAAAAGGTATGGCAAAAGAGACATTCATACTCTGCTGTGGGGCATAAATTGAAATAAACTATTTAAAAGGTGGTATGGTAATAGTCATCAGCAACTAAAATACCCAACCCTATATGACACAGCAGTCCTACTTTTAGGGTACCAGTGAAATCCTTGCATGTGAGAACACAGATACCCATCAATGTGTTATTTTCAAGTAAAAGACTATAGAGCAGTTAAAAGAAATGTGCACACATGCACACACACAGTTCAATCTCAAAAACATTTTATCAAGTGATAAAAGCAAGTTTCAGAAAGTTATGTTACAATGCAGAAAAATGTTAACGTAGTAGCCTGAGAACACTATTCTTAGAAAGACCTGCTTGCAAGGTGGTAATTTGGAGCATTCCCACTATTCTTTGGCAAGAATGGTGCATTGTGCCTAAACTGTACGAATAATGTGGTTTATGCTGGACACCTGCTTGCTTTCTGGGAGTCTGGAATTTTCGTACATCCCAGGCAGAGCGCACCTCTGTGACGTGTCCTGAGTAAAACCTGGGCACTGAGTCTCCAATGAATTTCCCTGGTAGACAGCATCTCATTGTTGGAGGAATTAAGCACATCCTGCGTGACCACACTGAAAGAGAACTTTCGGAAGCTCGTGCCTGGTTTCCTCTAGACTTCAACCCATGCAAATTCTTCCTTTGCTAATTTTGCTTCACATTGTTTTCCTGCTATATATCATAGCCATGAATATGACTTCATGCTGAACTTTATGAGTGCTCGTAGTGAATCATTGAACCTGGGGGTGTTCCTGGGGACCACCAAATCTGTTCCCTATACCAGTTATGTAAAAAAGAGAAAAAAAAAGCACACACACAAGACTATGAATTTCTATGGGTATACAATTTTTTGTATATCTATTTCTTAAAATTTGGAAGGATACACAGCAAACTTATTACAGTGGTTAACTCTAGCAAGAAGGGGAAGGAAAAGGAGATGAAGGGGCTGGGACTTTGACTCTATCTGGCATGCTCTAATTTATTTCCTTTTTTTTAAGGAATATACTCATGTAATATGTAGGTGAAAAAAATAAGTTGATTTAAAAGTAATTTCAGCCTGCATTTAGAGTCACAAAATTTTAGAGCTGGTACAGAATTTAGAATTTACTTAGTTCTGCCCATTACAAAGGTAGAGCCTAGGCTTATGCCCAGAGAGGCAAATGTCTTGCTTCAAGTCACATAACTTGTAGCTGGGACCACAACTCCCAGTCCAGAATGCTGCCCTAGTCTGCTATTACTTGGTAAGTACTATGGCAGAATAATCAATCTTCTCTTTTTGTTATTGCAAAGGTCCAGAAGGTCTCAATTGTTATATCATGATTTCATAATACCTTATATCAAAGTTCAGCAAATTATCAGTGTCATACTTCCACGTGTAACAAAACTCTACTGGAAGAAGATAAGAATTGGACTATAGTTCCCTGGAAAATATAACTTTTAAGAGATAACAGCATTAGATCATACCACTCTGCTTCGCTTTTATTTTTTTGTTCTTCCTCTTCTTTGCTAAAATAGAGGGTTAACATATCAAGCAACAGGATTTTTCAGAAACATCGTCAGTAGCTTGAAAAAAGGATTTATGACCTATTTCTACTTTTTGAAACAATTCAAAAATCAGGACTTTAAATACTAACTCCCATGTATTGCTACTGAGAGTATAAAATGGCAAAACTACTTTGGAAAACTGGCAGTTTCCTATATAGTTAAATATACACTTACTCTACAACTCAGCAATTACACTATACTAGACATTTCAAGAGAAAACCTATCCACACAAAGACTTGTAGAAGAACGGTTACATCAGGTTTTTTTGGGGGGGTTTTTTTTGCAGTATGCGGGCTTCTCACGGCTGTGGCCTCTCCCGTTGCGGAGCACAGGCCCCAGACACGCAGGCCCAGTGGCCACAGGCCCACAGGCCCAGCCGCTCCGCAGCATGCGGGATCCTCCCGGACCGGGGCACGAACCCGCATCCCCTGCATCGGCAGGCGGACTCCCAACCACTGCGCCACCAGGCAAGCCCCGGTTATATCAGTTTTATTCATGGTTTTCAAAACCTGGAAATGACCAAATGTCCCTCAACTAGTGAATACATAAACAAAACATGATCTATCCAAACAACTGAATTCTACTCAGCAATGAAAAGCAAACTACTGATACAAACAACATAGATGAATGCCAAAAACACTATGCTGAATGAAAGAAGCCAGACTCGAAAGAGGATATGGTCCCATTCATATGGCAATCTAGAACAGGCAAAACTAATACATGGTGGTAGAAAGCAGACCAGTGGTTGCCTGGAGCTGGGACAGGTGAAGGGTTTAACTGGGACGGGGTGCATTACAGGGTGAAGGATATGTTTTAATCTTGTTTAGGATGCTTTTACAGGTGTACACATTTGTTAAAACTCATCTAATTATACACTTAAAATGGGTGCATTTTGTTGCATATAAATTATATGGCAATGAAGTTAATTATAAAAGTAAAAAAAAAGAAGGAAACGAAACAAAATTGACTCCGATAACCAAAATTAAGGAAAATCACTCCAATATTTAAAAAACAAAACAAAACAGTCTTCAGTGACCCACTTATGAGACTGAAGATTCCTATGCTGCATTGAGTCTCTTTGTATATACATAGCATTGTATAACTTTGAGGTAACATTGAGCATTACACATGACTGTTTACACTGAGCAGACCAGCAGGTATGGTCGTGAACATAAGCGTTTCCAAATGTGGCTGCTTTTCTGTTCATTCAAAACAGTTTGCTCTCTCATTTGGTAATATAGTCAGGTGGACATTTTCACAAAAACTTATCAATACCAATTTCAAGTAGTGTTGGAATAATTGTGTTTTTCCCAAGAAGTGTGTGTTTGTTTGTTGTTTAATTGTTAAGAGGTATGTGACTTGTGTGATCATATTTCCCTATTTATGTTGGGTGTTAGGAAGCTTATGGTCTAATCTGTGGCCCACTCCTAGCAAAAATGCAAGCTCATATGACATGTTCCTTGGGTACTAATAACATACCAATCTTCTTACTTTTTGCTCCTATGATTATTTTCTCTTCCTCCTGATTTCCTTACTTAGTTTTTCAGCAACTTTTACATTTTTTTCAAATACACATTTTAATAGGTTACCTATATGTAAATGAAGTAATACAGATGATGCATATGTAACATTTGAATCTCTCTGAGGTTTTTGTGTGTGTTAACAAATAATTGCTAATCTTCTCCAAGATTTACTGTTTTATTTTTAAGAAAAGGTGGATGGACACAAAGAGACAGAAAGCATGTTTAAGAGGAAAAAATAACTTTGTCATGGAACCCCACCCAACTGCTGTACGATATAATATAGGGTGAGGGATGGCAAGTGTCTGTCATATGTGATTCCGTTGGCCTCGGTTGGCATATTTATGCCCCTGTTCTTCATTTTAGAAGATTTTACATAATCCCTAAGATATTCCTTAACACAAAACAAAAAATACTCTGCCTGTATGAAGACATTTAAACTCAAGAAATGCTAAATGCTCCATAAATCTTTTGGATATTTTGAATCAAATGCAGAGTGAACATTTCATTATATTAAAAAGAAAGGAAAACAGGGACTTCCCTGGTAGCACAGTGGTTAAGAATCTGCCTGCCAATGGAGGGGACACAGGTTTGATCCCTAGTCCAGGAAGATCCCACATGCCACGGAGCAACTAAGCCTGTGCACCACAACTACTAAGCCTGCTCTCTAGAGCCCACGTGCCGCAACTACTGAGTCCATGTGCCACAACTACTGAAGCCCACACACCTAGAGCCAGTGTTCCGCAACAAAAGAAGCCACCACAATGAGAAGCCCACTCACCGCAACTAGAGAAAGCCGGCGCGCAGCAACAAAGACCCGATGCAACCAAAATTAAATAAATAAATAAATAAATAAATATTTTTTTTAAAAAGGAAAACAATAAACTGAGGAAAAATATTGTCACTAAATGTAATAGTTAATGGGCTAATAACCATAATAGAAAAGAATTCATACAAATTTATGAGAAAAAAAACAGTTCAATTGATAAATGGACAATGCATATAAATAATTAAAAAAATAAAATACCAAAGTAAGCTATACAAAAACCTGCTTATGGTAACTCCAAATGTTGGTGACACTATAAATTAATGTAATGTTGTCAAGACAATATAGTAATATATACAAGGAACCTAAACAAATGTTCATACTTTTGACATGCTTAACATCATCCTGAGAATTTATCTGCAGGAAATAATTTAACAGAAAGGAAAAAAGCTATACGTACCAGTTTACTAATCATATGTCACTACAATATTAAAAATTGAAATGATCTAGACATCCAATAATAGAACAACTTGGTAACTTATATTTTGCAATCAATTATTATAAGAACTGGGAAATTGTAACTAAAAATCAGAATAAAATTTCATTTACTATAATTAATTATTTAAATTCTTATGTATCCAAACAAAGAGTATAAGGGAACATGGAAAAACAGACATTATTGATAGGTCAGGGAATTACGGATTTTTCTTTTTTGAAAAAGATAATTTATAAATATCTTCTAAAATTGCCATAACATGGCTAGTACAATGTTTTAAAAATGTGACCAGGAAGCCTTTTCCTCTCTTAGTAACGGGCCCCTCCCCCTACAGCCCCATGTTTCCCACCCCACCCCCGGGGATGGAACCAATCCTGGTGGCTCTGTCTTGCACCTCATCTAAGGAGCCAGGTACTGAAGATCCCAGGGTAACATTAAAGAGGTTCCACAGGGCTAGAGAGCTCCAGTGGTTGACAGGCTGGTATGATCCAGTCGGCACTCTTAGCCCAGGTTTCCCAAGCATTGGCAAAGAATGCCAAGCTCTTCTGAATGAGGCAATGACAAACTGATAGCAATGAGCTTGAGAATGATCTGCCTTTGTTGGTAACATAAAAAAAGAGGCAACATGAACTTCAAAATGGAAAGGGTAAGAGAAAAAGCAATCCAGACTCTGACAATTAAGCTCTGAACTCTTAAGACCCAGGAAAGGAAACCCAAAGGTTAGGATGGTTGTTCCCTGAAGAAACGACATGTTCTACCACAACCGAAAAGGATATGGGGTACTGTTATCACACACAATATATCAGAAACAGGGAACGTTGGCCCCATGTAATATCATGAAAACCAGTTCTGCAGTACTCTGAGTCTTCCTTTCCTGAAATTTTCTTTTTAAGTAAAATCACGCTTCAGCTCCTAGAGTCCCTGTCCTTGCTCCTCAACTTCAAAGGCACCAAAAAATTTCTTGCTTTCCTTACCCACCCCATTCAAACCCTGCTCAGACAAGGATCTAACAGGCTTATTCAGAGGCAGGGAACTGATTGATAAGCCTGCAAGCAGTGTTGTCCCATGAGGCACTTGTATTTTGTCAGGAGATATAGTGGAAACGCCACCACGTTTTGCTGCCAGCATCCCATCCTTGGTGTAACTGTCCACTCTCCACTCCAGGATATCCTATCAAACAGGTCATCCCCTATCCCTCCACTTCACGGTGAGTATGTGGCTCAGGCTGGATCAATATTCCCTGGACACAGTGCCTGTGGGCACATGACTCATCAAGGTGTACCAGTTCTTTGGTCCTTTCTTCTCGCTGCCCCTGCTTTGCTCTGTATCAGAAGGGACTGAGCCCCACAGGTTCCTGGCTCAACTGGCTTCTGGCTGGCTGCGGCCCATGGGAGACACTGATGGGAAGTTGCAGGGCAGGAGGAAGGGGATGCCAATGGCCAGTGTCCGACCATGAAAACCCAATATGAGGATGAAGCCAAACACAGAAGGACAAAGAGCCAGGAAACAGGGAGAGAAAAAGAGAATCCTGACACATTCTTTGAACTCATTTCATTTGAACTCTAGACCTAAAGTTAGTGTTATCATATATTTTGTGTCCCAAACAAGGATACTCGAGAGTAAAAGGGGCTGTTGGTAATACTTGAATCAGGACAACAGGCACAAATTGGGACTGGCTCAGGCAAACCAGAACGTGTTCACCCTACCTAAAACCAACTCATCCCTTGCACTTTACAATGAATTGAACCATTAAACTCTCTTTGACTCTTAACCGAATCTGACTTGGATCTCAATCACTAAACTAAAAGATTCCAGACCAGTGCATGAGGTAAAGGCTTAAATCAAGAGAATTATTTCCAAGAGGTAGGATTTCAGGGTTGGCAGGGTAATAGCAATGTCCACCTGACTTAGCTTCCACAGTATGTGTGTGGAGCTTGTACATTTATGGTAGAGCCATTCCAGGAACATTATGTGAAATTTTGGTTGCTATACCCCCCAAAGTGCTGAAAAAAGTACAAAGAAAACTAAAACCACGAAGGGAACACAAATATTTCACCCTCAGGCTAAATGTGTCTCTTTGGTGATTTTTTTTTCACATTTAAAGTGGCCTTTACTTAAGGTTTATTTTAATCTGAATATAAATTCCAGGACATAGAGTAAGTCAACCACATCTTGTAATTTTCCCAAAGTCAAGCCCCTATCTAGGGATGGCACTATAACACCACTAAAAACACTAACCTCTGAGAATTGCTTTACTTCTATATTCTCTTCCTTTTACTTTTTTCCATTATACTGTAAGGTCTCAATTATACTACAGATGAAATATGCTCTTGGCTCGCCTAGAAATCTAACAGTCATTTACAACAATTTCTCTATAAAAAACACATGTTCTTTAGAGCGTGGTAAGAAGAGTCTACCACAGCTCACATGACATTTGTTAGTCCCTTAGTTCAGTGCACTCACAGCAGCTGCCTAGTTTATGACAAAACAGAACACAGCAATTCAAAGACTATCTCCTAAGTCCAGTGGGAGTGCTCCCCAAACCAGTGGAGGTCATTTTTTATTTAGGAAGCCATTAATAATTTAAGTGTTTGAAACTCCATGAGCGGCTTGATCTTTTAAAAGCCATAAGGGGTGATTGTGACTAACTTTTCATTTTTTGAGCCTCACTGTCATTTCATCAATAAAAGGGTAAATATATCAAGAACCGGAAGGAAATATTCAGAGGCTTTAGCAACGAGCTTATTTTTCTATGTCTCACTTCCCATTTCTCATGGGGTCAATTCCTCGGGTCATAAAATATGCTTTTTTAACAGAAAAAAAAATACACTTTCCAGAGGTTAAATTGGTGCAAAATTCTTAATTGGAAATAAGAGTATAAGCACATACAAATTTAAAATATTCACAGATCAAAAGTATGATACAGGGGCTTCCCTGGTGGCGCAGTGGTTGAGAGTCCGCCTGCCGATGCAGGGGACACGGGTTTGTGCCCCGGTCTGGGAAGATCCCCCATGCCGCGGAGCGGCTGGGCCCGTGAGCCATGGCCGCTGAGCCTGCGCGTCCGGAGCCTGTGCTCCGCAACGGGAGAGGCCACAGCAGTGAGAGGCCCGCATACTGCAAAAAAAAAAAAAAAGTATGATACATACAAGCTACTCCCTTCAGTGTTCACCAAGAGTCATTTTGTTCTGGAGGGTAAATTTTTCTCCTCATGTCCTTTTTAGTAAACAGTAAAAGAATTTTTTAGGTTCTATATTTTTATCAAACTTTGTCACATAGACTTTATGACGTACGGAGCAATGATTATCTTGAAAGCTGAGTGGCATTCTTCACTTCATTGGAGTAAGAATCTATTGAATAACAGAAAAACTACCAAATTCACTATCCCTGATGATAATAAACAACAGGTTTTACCTGATTCTTAACCTTAAGCAAAATATACTGAGGGAGACTTTGAGAAGGCTGGGTAATAAAGGAAGGAAATAGAAAAAGTGAAACACATGAGTTGAATAAAAAGAGGACCACAAAAGGTAACAGTTTTCCTGTCTGGATGCTTGGGTTTTCTTGGTCACTTTCAGACGATGCCATTTCCTTGGTAAGTATAGATGGCTTCAGCAGCCAAAAGTGTTCATTTAGGGCTGGTAATGACCTGAGCGTGTTATACATCCTTACACACAGCCTCAGTGGGGTCACTGATGGCAGCACTCCCAGTAGTTAACGACAATGACTTCAACACTTCGGAAGCTTTACTCTGGAAGATTTTTGTTCTGACAGTGTGGAGGATAAAAATTTGCAATCCCTGGCAGACAGAGTAAAAGTTTAATATTAGATAAGTCTTGAGATACAGAATAAGGGAAGAAATTGTATTTCACCCTGCCACCCACCCTTCTTCATGTACAGGAACCTGAATTTACCAGTCAGCAGCTGCGGTGTACTTTTTTGTCTAAGAGGGTTAGGGCAATATTCTTCTCATATCTGAAGTGCTATACGTAAGTAGTAGAGTTAAGAGACCTGAATTCAGGTCCCCATTTGCCACATGTTGGCTGTGCAACTGGGAGGCTTATTTTCCTCCTGACACCAACCAATTCTGACACCAACTGGGTGTCCTACAATTTAATTCAATTCTGACACTAACTACTCAGAGTTCGTGTCAGACCCTACAGGTGAAGGGCTCAGTCCCACAAGACTGCCCTCACTAGTGGTGCCAGTAACAAGTATTAGGAGTATTAGGTCCCCGGGCTATCCACACTTCTGTCCAATGTGCCTATTGCCTCCCCACTTCAGGTTTGATAATTTGCTGAAAAGACTCACAGAACTCACTCAGGAAAGAGTTTTACTTACTATTACTTGTTTATTATAAAGGGTACAACTCAGGAACAGCCAAACAGAAGAGATTACAGTGCAAGAGCATGGAGCTTCCATGCCCTCTCTGAGTGTGTTACCCTCCCAGCACTTTAATCTGTTCACCAACATGCAAGCTCTCCAAACCCCTTCTTTTAGGGGTTTTTATAAAGGTTTCATTACATAGTTGTGATTGATTAAATCATTAGCTGTTGGTAAATGACTCAATATCCAACCCCTCTCCCATTCCTGGAGACTGTGGAGTGGGCTAGAAGTTCCAAGCTTCTAATCAAGCCTTGGTCTTTCTGGTGACCGACCAGCCTCCATACTGAAGCAATCTGGGGGCCTCAGCGACTGGTCATCTTATTAGCATGCAAAAAACACTCATCACTCCGGGGAGTCCAAGGATTAAAGGAACTGTGTGCCAGGAACTGAGGACAAAGACCAAATATTAATTTTTTAGTATACCACAGTAACTTTGCTCTTTTTCTGGTGTCTATGATCTTCGATTTCCTAATGGGGCAGATTGACTATGGGTTACCTAATTCTTCTTACAGTTCTAACATTCTATGATTCTACATTTTTGGAGTTTTAGTAAAATAACTAGAAGTTTGGTATATTTAAGGACAAAAAAAAATTTTAAGCACTTCTACTCATTGCTTTTCTGTACGTTACATATGAACACCAGATATGCACAAGTAATTAACCCACAAAAGACTGAACACTATTTTCTATACATTTTTAAATGTATAGAACCACTTATTGCAGTCCTATTAATGCCAGACACTTGCTTTTCCTTCAATATTCATCATTTAATCCTTCTCATTTAGTCCTAACTTCAACCCTATAAAATAAGCTTCATTACCCCATGTTACAGATAAGGAAACTATAGCTCAGACAAATTAAGTAAGTTGCCTAAAATTATCCAACCAGTAATCAGAGTCTGGAATTAAAATGTATGTTTGGCTCCAAAACTCCTCTATCCAATACACTACTCTGTCTCTTGCTTGTAACTGTAATAGAAAGATCATGTAAAGTGTATTACAGCATCTAAAAAACCCTGATAATTCCTCATTAATATCCTTTGTGGAAAAACAGATTAAATAATATCTGCTGTTGAGTTGAGAATATTGTGCCAATCTTCATTTCTTGATTTTGACACTGTTATACAAATCTTATTGGGAAAAGCTGGTCAAAGAGTACATGGGAACTCTGTACTATCTTTGCAACTTCTTGTGTAAGACTATTTCAAAATGAAAAAGTTATTTTAAAAAAAATCCATGGATGTCTCCCAGATTGGCATCTATTAGGCTCCAAGCCTTAAAGGGATTATTTCTAGAATCATATCCTATGAATACCGTTACAGACTTCTGGTTCTATGGTTCGATAACTCTGCGAGTTTGACTAATAAAATCCATACATATTGGCAAGGGATAGACTAGTTCTTTGGCCAAAAGCAGGAAGATTAACTTGATTGGGGTATCTACTCCCCTGAAGAAGGCCTTGACGACATAAGGAAGTTTTCAATGGGACATGGGTTTCAGGAGGACAAAAGTGGCTACTGGCCATCCTGATTGTTCAAGGGAGAGAAATTTGTTTTGGAGACATGAAAAATCTGGTCCCTAGAGAAGCATTCTCTTTGTGGAGTACACTATTTCACCTGGATTTTCCAAACTTTAAACTCTAAGGTAAAGATAAGACTGGATAGAATTTCTGGTTGTACAATAATTAGGAAAAAACCTAGACCATGGAGAATCCATAAAGCTACCATCCTGAGGGACTCTGTCTGAATGGATTCCCAATATTTCTGTGCTCCCTAAAATCCCAAAGATGTTATCTGAAAAGACAAAACCTATGGGTCAAACTAATTCTCACTAGCACAAAGATCAAACTATACCTTTTAAGTAGTATCTGTAGCACTTAGTAAATATTTATTAGAATTATAGATTATTCTAAATCTCAAAGGAGCCTTCCAGGTGAACTAAGCTAGTTGTTCCTATTCTTTAGTATATATAACAATCACCTGAAGATTCCTAGCTCTTAGCCCACAGGTTCTGACTGAGGTGGTAAGGGGTGAGGCCCAGGAATCAGCATTTTAACACATTATGTAAATTCTGATGTAGGCAATATTGAAGCTCACTTTGTAAAGCACTGTGTTAATGTTAACAGCCCCCCTTCATTTTATATTTTACATGCCTCACTCAGAAAGGATGTGTGACTTTCCTAAAATCATATGAATAATTAATTGTAGAGCTGGAAGACAGCTTAAATCTCCTGCCTTTTAGTCCAGCACTCCTGCCACATGGCCACCTTCAATTTTGCCATAAAGTATTAAAATTTTGTAACAAGCCTCTATTTTGTAATATGCCTCTCCCGTGCATGGAGGAGAGAATATCCTTGCCTAGACCTTCTTTTAGATACTTTTCTAAATTACTGGTCATTCTAGGTGACAAATCCATGACTCAGCTGGCAATCCCAGACTAAGCTTACACTACTTATTGCCCTTCTGGAGAGTTTCCATTGGGTGTTGCAAACAGTAAAGGTCTGCCTTATATCCATTCAAATTTGGTGGCAGGCACACATCTATTGTTTAATGGAGTTATTCTCTGAAAGCACTGGAGAGGGCTGCCTGAGATAGAGGGTGAGATCCTACACATATTAAACCTGGTGGTAGCGATTCAGATAGTCAAGCAGCTCCCCACATTGCACTCTACAGGCTCTCCATCATTGTGGTCAAGCCAAAATGACTTAATGCCCTCCCCAATGATTTCCATTTTGTATCAGACTTCCCTCCTCAATGATACTTGACCAGAGCCAGAAACAACCAACACTGAGACAATCTCAAACGCTATAGTTTTTTCACAAAATATTAGAGAAGTATAGCCCATCCCAGTATCAAACTAGATGTTATCTACTGTGAAAGATACACACAAGTATGTTTCTTACACTAGAGAACTGATAATCTAGTTGAGGAGATGAGACTTGTACCCATAAAAAGTTAATTTTTGAGTACAAGGAAAAAGAGGACAAATGAACTTACAAAACTACAATAATTCTATTGTATTTGATAACAAATTTATTTATTTAATTCATAGTTAAATTAATAAATTTAGAATTAAAAAACATCATTTTAGGGACTTCCCTGGCAGTTCAGTGGTTAAGACTGTGGTTCCAGTGCAGGGGGTGAGGGTTTGATCCCTGGTCTGGGAACAAGATCTCACATTCCACGTAGTAAGCCCACGTAGTAAGTAAATAAATAAATACCTTCATTTTAAGGGATTAAAGCCTATAAGTGAATAATCTATGTGGATTGTACCAATGTCATGTTCCTGAGTTTTATTTATTTATTATTTTTTGTAGGAAAATGTTTTTCTTTTATTTATTTACTTTTTTTGCTGTTATAATTTTTTTAATAGATCTATTATAGTTATATAAGGTGTTATCACTGGAAGAGCTGGGTGAAGTCTACATAGGAACTCTCTGTACTATTTTTATAACTTCTTATGAGTTCAAAATTATTTCAAAAAATATTCTTATGGGTGATATAAGAGTGGGAAGAACCAAAAAAAAAAAAATTCTGACCTTTCTCAGCCTTTTTTCCACAACATAAAATCTCATTAAGTTTATAGAATTTCAATGGAAGAAAGATTATTGCCAAGAATTAAATGCCAAGCTAATCTGGGGTTCATGTGCCATGGTACCTAAAGAAAAATTACCAGCTAGGAAAGTCCTCATTAATATTTACTAACTATCTTTTAAATAATTACTCCAAAATATGCTATCATTAATGAGAAATTCATTAAAATTAAGAAGTCAAAATAACATGACAATCTAATAAAGAAGACTGGCAAAAGGCATTGAAACTATTTAAGTATAAGAAAATGCAGTTAGTACAATTATCAAACAAAATCCAACTATTATAAATATTTCTTGAAATAAAATAATGTAGACAGTATAATTTAACAACAATAATTGTATGATAAATTCTAAATTTTACCAATAAAACCAGGAGACAAGAAGCAGATAAACTGTGTTCATTTTACTATCTTTAAAAGGGAGGAATCCTATATATAAAATAGATAACTAATAAGGACCTACTGTATAGCACAGGGAACTCTACTCAATATTCTGTAATAACCTATATGTAAAGAATCTAAAAAAGAATGAATATTTGTATATGTATAACTGATTCACTTTGCTGTACACCTGAAACTAACACAATGTTGTAAATCAACTATACTCCAATTTTTAAAAAAAGGGGAGAAATCAATACATATTGTTTTACTTTGGAAGTTGAAAAATGTATCTTATAAATTGTATTAATGTTTAATAAACAAAAATAATAATTAATGGATGAAAATGTTCTAATTGGAGAAGGTTAAATAAAAGAAAATATAATTTATATGGCACAACATATAAAAAAAGGAAGAAATCATGGTTACATGTAAAAAAAGAAAATAAGATAACAGAATAAGATCAAACATACCAGTTTTGATAACCAATATTTAGCTATATAGATAAAAGTTTAACTTTTTAAATAAAATAGAAAAACAATGAAAAAATGATTTTAAAAACACAATCTGGGGACTCCCCTGGTGGCTAAGTGGTTAAGAATCCACCTGCCAATGCAGGGGACACAGGTTCAAGCCCTGGTCCGGGAAGATCCCACGTGCCGTGAAGCAACTAAGCCCGTGCACCACAACTACTGAGTCTGAGCTCTAGAGCCCAGGAGCCACAACTACTGAGCCCATGTGCCACAGCTACTGAAGCCTGTGCACCTAGAGCCCGTGCTCTGCAACAAGAGAAGCCACCACAATGAGAAGCCCACACACCGCAATGAAGAGTAATCCCCGCTCGCCACAACTAGAGAAAGCCCGTGCGCAGCAACAAAGGCCCAACGCAGAGACAAATAAATAAATAAATAAATAAAATCTATAAAACAATAATACAATCTAAATATATGGGATCTAAAAAAAGGTAAGTCAAAAACAAAGTGACATAGAAAGGTTAATGACAAAAGAACTAACATAGATAAGATCGCATAAAAACAAATTAGAAGTTGCTACATTAATATATGGAAAATTAGATTTCAAGATAAAATAGGACTGAGAGTGACTTGTTATATTGATGAAAGTTATCATGCGCCAGAAATATACAACATCCATGAATTTTTAGAAACATGATAATACAGCATTAATTTGTATAAAGACAAACGGTTAAATAGAAAACTGGTAGAAAAGTGTAAAAGGGAATTTTACATGCCTTTCTCTGGCTTTGATGAACAAGTTAAAGGTAAATAAGATTTTACAAAAGATAACTTGAAAGCTATAGCCCCTTGAAAAAGTACATATGTGACATCATATAAAAATACTGTCAGAAGATAATCTCAGTAAATATTAAATTGGAAAATTTTTATACTAATAACAATCTATGTAGAATTTTAAGAATTATCCCTTTGCTTTCAGGGTTAGAGGTCTGGAACTTAAGAAGCAAGCTCTCACTAAGGAGTGTCTTTTCTTGCCTCATGTAGGTGGTCCAGTGATCACATTTGTTCACACAAATGATCCTGGTGCAGGGTGTGTAGTTTAGAAGAAGGGTACTTTCCACTGTCGTTAGGAATGTAAATTGGTGCAGACACTGTGGAACACAGTATGGAGCTTCCTCAAAAAAATTAAATATAGAACTACCATATGATCTAGCAATTCCACTTGTGGGCATACAACCAAAGAAAAGAAAAACATTAATTCAAAAAGATACGTGCACCCCAATGTTCATAACAATATTATTTACAATAGCTAAGATATGGAAGCAACCTAAGTGTCCATCAACAGATGAATGGATGAAAAATCAAAGGATATCTCCCAAACTCTAAAAGAAAAAAAAATGAAGATGTGGTATGTATGTACAATGGAATACTACTCAGCCATGAGAAGAATGAAATTTTGCCATTTGCAACAACATGGATAGACTTGGAGGGTATTATGCTTAATGAAATAAGTCAGACTGAGAAAGACAAACACTGTATGATA
The DNA here is from genome assembly GCF_005190385.1 of Monodon monoceros. Taxonomy (NCBI): domain Eukaryota; kingdom Metazoa; phylum Chordata; class Mammalia; order Artiodactyla; family Monodontidae; genus Monodon; species Monodon monoceros. The sequence goes on along the minus strand of NW_021703767.1, from coordinate 48,063,749 downwards.
TCACTTATGTGTAGAATCTAAAAAATAAAACAAACTAGTGAATGTAGCAAAAAAGAAACAGACTCACAGATACAGAGAACAAACTAGTGGATACCAGTGAGGAGAGGGAAGAGGGGAGGGGCAAAATAAAGGTAGGGGATTAAGAGGTACAAGCTACTATGTATAAAATAAATAAGCTACAAGAATATATTGTACAACACAGGGAATATTTTATAAGAACTATAATCTTTAAAAATTGTGAATCACTATATCATATACCTGAAACTTACACAATACTGTAAATCAACTATACCTGAATTAAAAAAAATAAATTTAAAAAGAAGGGTACTTTTATTATATTGAAGTATAATTCACTCTGCCAACTCAGAAAAAAATGGAACCCTGTATACAGAGGGAAAAGTCCTTGTAATATTTTTCATCAGCGTAAAAGGCAATGTTCACTATGGGTAGAGGGATAGAATAAGAAGCACAGAGAGAAATTCCTGATTTCAAGGTTAAGTCTTTCAATAATGCCTCCTTGTTTTATCTTCAACTTTTGACATTCCCCGTGTATAATACACAAATACAAAAGAATAAAAACAAAAATCTTGTGAGGTCAAACACAATTTTTATCTTCATCTACCATTTTGGTTCATCTATATGATTATTTTTGCCATGATGAAAATCAGAAGGTGACCATAATCCTTAGTCTAAATGTTGAGCTTCTCTCACAGTAGATACTCCCAAGATGTTAACAGAATGGTTTCCAAAGAAAAAAAGAATATAAATCTTCAATTCAGATTTTTTAAACAAAGTATGAATGGAATTTTTTTAAAGATTTATTATTAAATATATTCTTGAGATAAGTCTCAAGGAATAAAATTATCTTCAGTCCTATGTATGACTTATGTCACAAAAACAACTTTATATGGTTCTGCTCCTATCAAATCAACCCTCTTGCATATTAAAACTATAAACTCTGGACAAAATATTTTTTAAAACCTATATGAAGACATTGGAGGGCAAGCAAAAGCAGTCAGAAACTGGAAGAGGAATCTACACTTAGGGAAAAGGGAGTTCCACTGGGTAGGTTTCCATATTTTGTTTTGTGTTTAATATCTTTTAGCCTGAAGTCACCATAATCAGCCCATGCAGGATGAGTAAACCTGGAGTTGAAACAGGCAGTCTTATTAGGTTGAAAAAACAGAAGACAGGGTTTAGGGCAACCACAGCAGCTGGAAAGTAAGTAACAGTATGGATATGAACATCCAGGAGAAGACAGAGAGGAGGAGCTCCAGAGTCTGTTTATAAACTCTGCCCAAATGGCTGATTAACCTCTGAATTACAAATGGTTGGGATGGACTCCAAGAAGCACAGGTAAGGCTAAAAACACTAAACAGAGATTTCAGCTGCCCACCCTAGGGAGAGATAGTTTTCAATTTTAGTCCAGCTAAGTTAATCGTATGGCAACTCCACTCTTGGTAGGAATATAGCAGAATGCAGAGTTGCTACAGGGTAGGATCTATAATGCTCTGGAAATAATTGAAATTACCAAACATATGAAAAAACAGAAAAACATGGCCCATACTATAGAAAAAAAGCAATCAATGGAGAATGTCCAAAATGACCCAGATGTTAAATTTAGCAAACAAGAAATTTAAAGTACTATTACAACATGCTTACAGATGTATTCATAGAGTACAAAAGAAAATGTACTCATAATGAGCCAAAAATAAGGAAATGTAAGCAAAATGTACTACAATAAAATATAACAAAACAAAAATTTGTAAACCAAAAAAGTACAATATCTGAAATAAAAATCACTGGATAGGCTCAATAGCAAACTAAAGATGACTAAAGAAAAAAATCAGTGTCCCTGGAGACAGATCAGCAGGATGATCCAGTCTGATGAATAGCAAGGAGAAAGAATGAGAAAGAATGATCAGAGCTCAGGAACCTGCAGAACAATATTAAATTAACTAACATGTACTTAAGAGTCCCAGAAAGAGAGAAGAGAGAGAATGGGACACAAAAACTATTTGAAAAATAATGACTGAAAATTTCTCAAATTTGATGAAACACATAAATTAATAGATTCAAGAAGCTCAGCAATCCCAAGCAGAATAAGTGCAAAAAGTAAAATAAAATAATATCTGGGCACATTATAGTCAAAATGATAAAAGTCAAAAATAAAGGGAAAACCCTGAAAATAACCAGAGGAAAGTAACACATTATATAACAGGAGGAAAAATAATGCAAAACATTGAAGATGTCTCATTAGAAACTGGAGCCAGTTTGTGAAATTACTTCTTCATAGTGCTAAAAGGAAAAAAAAACTCTGTCAAGTCATAATTCTATATCCAGTGAAAATGTCTCTCAACAATGAAAGCTAAATAAAGACATTCTTAGGTAAAAGAAAACTGAAAGAATTTTTCACCAGAAGATATATACTAAGAAATTCTAAAGGAAAGTTTTCAGCCTGAAGGGAAACAAAATCACATGGAAATTCAGATCTTCAAGAAGGGATTAAGAACAAGCAAAACCAATAACACTCCATTGTTGGGTTTATAATGTATGCACATGTAGTACATCAGATAACTATAACATAAAGGAAGGAAGAATAACACATAAGTTTATACTGTTATAAGAGTCTTAAATTTTAGTGGAAGTGGTAAAATATTAACTCTGTTGAGTATGGAAAGTTAAGGATGTATAATGTATCCCTAAATCAACAAAATATATGCTGGGATATTGCTTAATAACCAACATATAAATTAAAATGGAATCCTAGTACTACTAAATTTACCCAAAAGTAGGCAGGAAAAGAGGAACAAAGGAATAAAAAATAGAGTGGCAACAGAAAGCAAATAGTAAAATGTTAGACATAAATTCACGCACATTAATAATTACATTAGCTCAAACAGACTAAACACTCAAAAGACAGAGATTGCCAGAATTGATAAAAGACCCATCTACTTGCTGTCTGTAAGATACATACTTTAAATATAAAGGCACAGATAGGTTGAAAGTGGAGGGATGAAAAAATATGTATCATGTAATCAATATGCATAAGAAGGCCATATATCAGATAAAGTAGACTTCATGACAAAGAGCATTATCAGAGTTAAGGAGGGACATTTCCAAATGATAAAGGGTCAGTTCATTCAAAGTCATAATAATCATAGGGCTTACCTGGTGGTGCAGTGGTTGAGAATCTGCCTGCTAATGCAGGGGACACGGGTTCGAGCCCTAGTCTGGGAGGATCCCACATGCCATGGAGCAACTAGGCCCATGAGCCACAACTACTGAGCCTGCACGTCTGGAGCCTGTGCTCCGCAAAAAAAGAGGCCACGATAGTGAGAGGCCCGCGCACTGTGATGAAGAGTGGCCCCCACTTGCCACAACTAGAGAAAGCCCTTGCACAGAAACGAAGACCTAACACAGCCAAAAATAAATAAATTAATTAATAAACTCCTACCCCCAACATCTTAAAAAAAAACATAATAATCATAAATGTCTATGCATCTAATAGCAGAACCTCAACACATGTGATGCAAAAATTGACAGAACTAAGGAGAGAATAAACAAATTCACAATCACAGTTGGAGATTTTAGCATTCCTTTTTCAGCAGTTGAAAGAACCAAAAATGTTGGTAAGAAAATCTGTACAGTACTAACAATCATCTATTGACATTTTTAGTACACTATACCCGACAACTACAGAATACCATTCTTTTCCAAGTTAAATGTTTTGTTCACCAAGATAGACCAAATGCTTATTAGTCCATAAAATCAGTCTCATTAAATTTAAAAGAATTAAAAGAAAAAAATTCAGACACAACTTACCAAGGCTGAATCAAGATGTAATAGAAAATCTAAATGGAGCAATAATGAACAAGGAGATTGAATCAGGAATTTAAAATCTCACAACACATAAAAGCCCAGGACAAGATGGCTTCACAGGTGAGCTATACCAAACATTTAAAGAATGAATACCAAACCTTCTCAAACTCTCCCAAAAAAAAGTGAAGATGAAGGAACACTTGCAAACTCTTTACAGGGCCAGCATCACCCTAATACTGAAGCCAGATAAGGACACTACAAGAAAAGAAAATTACAAGCCATATTCCTGATGACCATAGATGCAAAATCCTCAACAAAATATTAGCAAACTGAATTCAAAAATACATTAAAAGGATCATACATCATGATCAAATGGGACTCAACCCTGGAAGCAAGAATGGTTCAACATATGCACATCAATAAATGTGATATACCACATGAACAAAGGACAAAAATCGGGATCATTTCAATAGATGCAGAAAAAGTATTTAACAAAATTCAACATGCTTTCATGAGAAAAACTCTCAACAAATAAGGTATAGAATGATTGTTCATCAACATAATAAAGGCCACATCTGACAAGCCCACAGCTAACATCACACTCAATGGTGAAAATTAAAAGCCTTTCCTCTAAGACAGGAATAAGACAAGGATGCCCACTCTTGCCACATCCATTCAACATACTACTGGAAGTCCTAGTCAGAACAATAGCCAGGAAAAAGAAATAACAGGTATCCAAGTTGGAAAGGAAAAAATAATACTGTCTCTGCTGGCAGACGAAATTACCTTAAATACAGAAAACCCAAAAGGCTCCACCAGAAAACCAGAACTAACAAATAAATTTAGTAAAGTTGCAGGATAAAAAAATAACATACAGAAATCAGTTGCAGGAGACCTTCAAGATGGCGGAGGAGTAAGACATGGAGATCACCTTCCTCCCCACAAATACATCTACACGTGGAACAACTCCTACAGAACACCTACTGAATGCTGGCAGAAGACCTCAGACTTCCCCCAAAAGCAAGAAACTCTCCACATACCTGGGTAGGGCAAAAGAAAAAAGAAAAAACGAGACAAAAGAATAGGGATGGGACCTGCACCTCTGGGAGAGAGCTGTGAAGGAGGAAAAGTTTCCACACGCTAGGAAGCCCCTTCGCGGGCAGAGACAGTGGGTGGGAGTGGGGGAAGCTTCAGAGCCACGGAGGAGAGCACAGCAACAGGGGTGCAGAGGGCAAAGTGGACGGATTCCTGCACAGAAGATTGATGCTGACCAGCACTCACCAGCCTGAGAGGCTTGTCTGATCACACCCTGGGGCGGGTGGGGGCTGGGAGCTGAGGCTCGGGCTTCAGAGGTCAGATCCCAGGGAGAGGACTGGGGTTGGCTGCATGAACACAGCCTGAAGGGGGCTAGTGAGCCACAGCTAGCCAGGAGGGAGTCCGGGAAAAAGTCTGAAACTCCCTAAGAGGAGAGAGACCATTGTTTTAGGGGGCGCAAGGACAGGGGATTCAGAACACCGCTTAAATGAGCTCCAGAGACGGGCGCGAGCCCCAGCTAACAGCACGGACCCCAGAGACAGGCATGAAACCCTAAGGCTCCTGCTGCAGCCACCAAGAAGCCTGTGTGTAACCACAGGTCACTATCCACACCTGCCCTCCCAGGAGCCTGTGCAGCCCACAACTGCCAGGGTCCCGTGATCCAGGGACAACTTCCCGGGGAGAACACATGGTTCGCCTCAGGCTGTTGCAATGTCATGCCGGCCTCTGCCGCCACGAGCTTGCCCCACATTCCACACCCCTCCCTACCCCCAGCCTGAATGAGCCAGAGCCACCTAATCAGCTGCTACTTTAACCACATCCTGTCTCAGCAAAGAACAGACACCCTCAGGTGAACTACACACACAGGCAAGGCCAAATACAAAGCTGAATCCCAGGAGCTGTGCGAACAAAGAAGAGAAAGGGAAATCTCTCCATGCAGTCTCAGGAGCTGTGGATTAAATCTCCACAATCAACCTGATGTACCCTGCATCTCTGGAATGCCTGAATAGACATTGAATCACCCCAAAATTGAGGCAGTGGACCTTGCGGGCAACTGTAGACTTGGGATTTGCTGTCTGCATCTAATTTGTTTCTGGTTTTAAGTTTATGTTAGTTAAGTATTTAGAGTTTATTATCATTGGTAGATTTGTTTATTGATTTCGTTGCTCTCTTCCTTTTTTTCCTTTTATATATAGATTTTTTTGCTTTTTCTCTTTTTGTGAGTGCGTATGTGTATGCTTCTTTGTGTGAGTTTGTCTGTATAGTTTTACTTTTACCATTTGTCCTAGCGTTCTATCTGTCCAGGTTTTTTGTTTGTTTCTTTGTTTTTAGTATAGTTTTTAGTGCTTGTTATCATTGGTGGATTTGTTTTATGTTTGTTTGCTCTCTTCTTTCTTTCTTTTTTTATTACTTTTTGATTTATTTTTAATAATTTTTTATTTTAAAAACTTTTATTATATTTATTTTTCATTTCTTTACTTCTTTTCTCCCTTTTCTTCTGAGCCATGTGACTGGTAGAGTCTGGGTGCTCTAGCCAGGTGTCAGGCCTGTACCTCTGAGGTGGGAAAGCTGAGTTCAGAACATTGGTCTACAAGAGACCTCCCGGCTCCAGGTAATATCAAATGGTGAAAGCTCTCCCAGACATCTCCATCTCAACGTTAAGACTCAGCTCCACTCAATGACCAGCAAGATACAGTGCTGGAAACCCTATGACAAACAAATAGCAGGACACAAACACAACCCCACCCATTAACAGAGAAGCTGCCTAAAATCATAATAATGTCACAGACACCCCAAAACTCAACACTGGACATGGTCCTGCCCACCAGAAAGACAAGATCCAGCCTCATACACCAGAACACAGGCACCAGTCCCCTCGGCCAGGAAGCCTACACAACCGACTGAACCAAACTTCACCAATGGGGGAAGACACCAAAAACAACGGGAACTATGAACATGCAGGCTGCAAAAAGGAGACCCCATAGTAAGTTAAGCAAAATGAGAAGACAGAGAAACACACAGCAAATAAAGGAGCAAGGTAAAAATCCACCAGACCAAACAAATGAAGAGGAAATAGGCAGTCTACCTGAAAAAGTATCAGAGTAATGATAGTAAAGATGATCCAAAATCTTGGAAATAGAATGGAGAAAATACAAGAAACGTTTAACAAGGACCTAGAAGAACTAAAGAGCAAACAAACAATGCTGAACAACACAATAAATGAAATTAAAAATTCTCTAGAAGGAATCAATAGCAGATTAACTGAGGCAGAAGAACGGATAAGTGACCTGGAAGATAAAACAGTGGAAATAACTACTGCACAGCAGAATAAAGACAAAAGAATGAAAAGAATAGAGGACAGTCTCAGAGACCTCTGGGACAATATTAAATGCACCAACATTCGAATTACAGGGGTCCTAGAAGAAGAAGAGAAAGAGTGAGGGACTGATAAAATATTTGAAGAGATTATAGTTGAAAAATTCCCTAATATGGGAAAGGAAATAGTCAATCAAGTCCAGGAAGCACAGAGGGTCCCATACAGAATAAATCCAAGGAGAAACATGTCAAGACACATATTAATCAAACTATCAAAAATTAAAGACAAAGTAAAATGTTAAAGGCAGCAAGGGGAAAACAACAAATAACATATAAGGGAATCCCCATAAGGTTAACAGCTTATCTTTCAGCAGAAACTCTGCAAGCTAGAAGGGAGTGGCAGGACATATTTAAAGTGATGAAAGGGAAAAACTTACAATCAAGATTACTCTACCCAGCAAGGATCTCATTCAGATAAGGTGGAGAAATTAAAACCTTTACAGATGAGCAAAAGCTAAGAGAATTCAGCACCACCAAGCCAGCTTTACAATAAATGCTAAAGGAACTTCTCTAGGTAGGAAACACAAGAGAAGGAAAAGCCCTACAATAAAAAGCCCAAAACAATTAAGAAAATGGTAAGAGGAACATACATATCGATAACTACCTTAAATGTAAATGGTTAAATGCTCCAACCAAAAGAAAAAGACTGGCTAAATGGATACAAACAGAAGACCGATATATATGCTGTCTACAAGAGACACACTTCAGACCAAGGGACACATACAAACTGAAAGTGAGGGGATGGAAGAAAGTATTCCATGCAAATGGAAATCAAAAGAAAGCTGGAGTAGCAATTCTCATTTCAGAAAAAATAGACTTTAAAATAAAGACTATTACAAGAAACAAAGAATGACACTACATAAGGATCAAGGTATGAATCCAAGAAGAAAATATAACACTTGTAAATATTTATGCACCCAACATAGGAGCACCTCAATACATAAGGCAAATGCTAACAGCCATAAAAGGGGAAATCGACAGTAATACAATCATAGTAGGGGACTTTAACATAGTAGGGGACTTTAATCTGTCCACTTTCACCAATGGACAGATCATCCAAAATGAAAATAAATAAGGAAACACAAGCTTTAAATGATACATTAAACAATATGGACTGAATTGATAATTATAGGACATTCCATCCAAAAGCAACAGAATACACTTCCTTCTCAAGTGCTCATGGAACATTCTCCAGGATAAATCATATCTTGGGTCACAAATCAAGCCTAGGTAAATTAAAGAAAACTGAAATTGTATCAAGTATCGTTTCCAACCATAACGCTATGAAACTAGATATCAATTACAGTAAAAAATCTGTAAAAAACTACAAACACATGGAGGCTAAACAATACACTACTAAATAACCAAGAGGTCACTGAAGAAAACAAAGAGGAAATCAAAAAATACCTAGAAAAAAATGACAATGAAAACACGATGACCCAAAGCCTATGGGATGCAGCAAAAGCAGTCCTCAGAGGCAAGTTTATAGCACTACCATGCTACCTCAAGAGACAAGAAACATCTCAAATAAAAAACCTAACCTTACACCAAAAGCAATTAGAGAAAGAAGAACAAAAAAACCCTTAGTTAGCAGAAGGAAAGAAATCGTAAAATCAGATCAGAAATAAATGAAAAAGAAATGAAGGAAACAATAGCAAAGATCAATAAAACTAAAAGCTGGTTCTTTGAGAAGATAAACAAAATTGATAAACCATTAGCCAGTCTCATCAAGAAAAAAAGGGAGAAGACTCAAATCCACAGAATTAGAAATGAAAAAGGAGAAATACAAACTGACACTGCAGAAATACAAAGGATCATGAGAGATTACTACAAGCAACTATATGCTAATAAAATGGACAACCTGGAAAAAATAGACAAATTCTTAGAAAAGCAAAACCTTCCGAGACTGAACCAGGAAGAAATAGAAAATATAAACAGACCAATCACAAGCACTGAAATTGAGACAGTGATTAAAAATCTTCCAACAAACAAAAGTCCAGGACCAGATGGCTTCACAGGCGAATTCTATAAACATTTAGAGAAGAGCTAACACCTATACTTCTCAAACTCTATCAAAATATAGCAGAGGTAGGAACACCCCCAAACTCTTTCCATGAGGCCTCCATCACCCTGATACCAAAACTAGACAGAGATGCCACAAAAGTAGAAAACTACCGGCCATTATCACTGATGAACATGGGTGCAAAAATCCACAACAAAATACTAGCAAACAGAATCCAACAGCACACTAAAAGGATCATACACCATGATCAAGTGGGATTTATCCCAGAGATGTGAGGATTCTTCAATATATGCAAATCAATCAATGTGATACACCATAACAACAAATTGAAGGAGAAAAACCATATGATCATCTCAATACATGCAGAAATATCTTTCAGCAAAATTCAACACCCATTTATGATAAAAACCTTCCAGACAGTAGGCATAGAGGGAACTTACCTCCACATAATAAAGGCCATATATGACAAACCCACAGCCAACACCGTTCTCAATGGTGAAAAACTGAAACCTTTTCATCTAAGATCAGGAACAACACAAGGTTGTCTACTCTCACCACTATAATTCAACATAATTTTGGAAGTTTTAGCCACAGCAATCAGAGAAGAAAAAGAAATAAAAGGAATCCAAAGGCTTCCCTGTTGGCACAGTGGTTGGGAGTCCGCCTGCCGATGCAGAGGACACGGGTTCGTGCCCCGGTCCGGGAAGATCCCACATGCCGCGGAGCGGCTGGGCCCGTGAGCCATGGCCACTGAGCCTGCGCGTCTGGAGCCTGTGCTCTGCAACAGGAGAGACCACAACAGTGAGAGGCCCGTGTATCACAAAAAAAATAAATAAATAAAAGGAATCCAAATTGGAAAAGAAGAAGTAAAGCTGTCGCTGTTTGCAGATGACATGATACTATACATAGAGAATCCTAAGGATGCTACCAGAAAACAACTAGAGCTGATCAATGAATTTGGTAAATTAGCAGGATACAAAATTAATGCACAGAAATCTCTTGCATCCCTATACACTAATGATGAAAAACCTGAAAGAAAAATTAAGGAAACACTCTCATTTACCATTGCAAAAAAAGAATAGAATACATAGGAATAAACCTACCTAAAGAGACAAAAGACCGGAATGCAGAAAACTGTAAGACACTGATGAAAGAAATTAAAGATGCTATGAACGGATGGAGAGATATACCAGATTCTTGCATTGGAAGAATCAACACTGTGAAAATGACTATACTACCCAAAGCAATCTACAGATTCAATGCAATCCCTATCAAATGACCAATGGCATTTTTCACAGAATTAGAACAAAATATTTCACAATTTGTATGGAAACAAAAGAGACCCCGAATAGCCAAAGCAATTGTGAGAAAGAAAAATGGAGCTGGAGGAATCAGGCTTCCAGACTTCAGACTAAGCTACAGTAATGAAGACAGTATGGTACTGGCACATGGTACTGGCACAAAAACAGAAATATAGATCAATGGAACGGGATAGAAAGCCCAGAGATAAACCCATGCACATATGGTCACCTTATTTTAGAATAAGGAGGCAAGAATATACAGTGGAGAAAAGAGAGACTCTTCAATAAATGCTGCAAAGAAAACTGGACAGCTACATGCAAAAGAATGAAATTAGAACACTCCCTAACACCATACAGAAAAAGAAATTCAAAATGGATTAAAGACCTAAATGTAAGGCCAGACACTATAAAACTCTTAGAGGAAAACATAGGCAGAACACTCTATGACATAAATCACAGCAAGATCCTTTTTGACCCACCTCCTAGAGAGTTGGAAACAAAAATAAACAAATGGGACCTAATGAAACTTAAAAGCTTCTGCACAGCAAAGGAAACCATAAACAAGACCAAAAGACAACCCTCAGAATGGGAGAAAATATTTGCAAATGAAGCAACTGACAAAGGATTAATCTCCAAAATTTACAAGCAGTTCATGTAGCTTAATATCAGAAAAACAAACAACTCAATCCACAAATGGGCAGAAGATCTAAGTAGACATTTCTCCAAAGAAGATATACAGATTTCCAACAAACACATGAAAGGATGCTCAACATCACTACTCATTAGATAAATGCAAATCAAAACTACAATGAGGTATCACCTCACACCAGTCAGAATGGCCATCATAAAAATATCTACAAACAATAAATGCTGGAGAGGGTGTGGAGAAAAGGGAACCCTCTTGCACTGTTGGTGGGGATGTAAATTGATACAGCCACTATGGAGAACAGTGTGGAGGTTCCTGAAAAAACTAAAAATAGACTACCATACGACCTAGCAATCTCACTACTGGGCATATACCCTGAGAAAACCATAATTCAAAATGAGTCATCTACCTCAATGTTCATTGCAGCTCTATTTACAATAGCCAGGACATGGAAGCAACCTAAGTGTCCATCGAAAGATGAATGGATAAAGATGTGGCATATATATACAATGGAATATTACTCAGCCATAAAAAGAAATGAAATCAAATTATTTGTAGTGAAGTGGATGGACCTAGAGTCTGTCATACAGAGTAAGGTAAGTCAGAAAGAGAAAAACAAATACCATGTGCTAACACATATCTATGGAATCTCAAAAAAGAAAAAAAGCTTCTGAAGAACGTAGTGGCAGGACAGGAATAAAGACACAGATGTAGAGAATAGACTTGAGGACATGAGGAGGGGGAAGGGTAAGCTGGGACGAAATGAGAGAGTGGCATGGACATATTTACACTACCAAATGTAAAATAGATACATTTTACATAGCACAGGGAGATCAGCTCGGTACTTTGTGACCACCTAGAGGGGTGGGATAGGGAGGGTGGGAGGGAGCTGTGAGAGGGAGGAGATATGGGGATATATGAATATATATGTATGGCTGATGCACTTTGTTTTAAAGCAGAAACTAACACACCATTGTAGAGCAATTATACTCCAACCAAGATTTTAAAAAAAAGAAAAAGAAATCATTTGCATTTCTATACACTAACAACAAACTACCTGAAAAAGAAATTAATAAATCAATCCCACTTACAATAGTATAAAAAACAATGTAATACTTAGAAATAAGTTTAACCAAGGAAAAATCTATACACTGTAAGCTATGACACTGAAGAAAAAGCCTGAAGAAGACATAAATCAATGGAAAGGTATCTGTGTTCTTGGACTAGAAAAATTAATACTGTGAAAATTTCCATACTACCCAAAGTAATCTAAAGAGTCAATGCAATCCTACCAAAATTCCAATGGTATTTTTCACAGAAACATCTATCCTAAAATTTGAAAAAACTATCCTAAATATTGAAATCATTATCTTGAAGGGAAAACTGCACACCCATGTTCACTGCAGCATTATTCACAATAGCTAAGATATGGAAATAACCTAAATGTCCTTTGATGAATGAATGTGTAAAGAAAATTCATGGTAGATACATGCAATGGAATATTATTCAGCCATAAAAAAGAAGGAAATCCTGCCATTTGTGACAACATAGATGAGCCTGGAGGGCATTACGCTAATTGCTATAAGCCAGACAAGAATGACAAACACATGTGGTATCAGTTACATGTGGAATTTTTTTAAAGCCAATTTCATAGAAACAGAAAATAGAATGGTGGTTGCCAGGGGCTGGGGGGAGAGGTAAATGGGGTAGTATAGGTCAAAGAGTACAAAGTTTTAAACTATAAGAAGAATAAGAACCCAATGTACAACATGGTGACTATAGTTGATAATATGGTATCATGTACTTAAAAGTTGCTGAGTAGTTAAGCATTCTCATCATACACACACAAAATATTTAACGATGTCTTTAAAAATAATACAAATGAACTTATTTACAACACATAAATAGACCCACAGACATAGAAAACAAACCTATAGTTACCAAAGGGGATAACAGGATGGGGGGAGATAAATTAATTGTTTGGGATTAACATGTAAAAATACCATATAAAAAATAGGTAACCAGGGACTTCCCTGGTTGGCGCAGTGGTTAAGAATCCTCCTGCCAATGCAGGGGACACGGGTGCAATCCCTGGTCCAGGAAGACCACACATGCCATGGAGCAACTAAGCCTAGGAGCCACAACTACTGAAGCCCGTGTGCCTAGAGCCCATGCTCTGCAACAAGAGAAGCCACCACAATGAGAAGCCCATGCACTGCAACGAAGAATAGCCCCTGCTCTCCACAACTAGAGGAAGCCCACATGCAGCAACAAAGACGCAATGCAGCCAAAAAAAAAAAAGGTAACCAGCAATGACCTACTGTATAGCACAGAGAACTATGCTCAATATCTTGTAATAACCTGTAATCGAAAAGCATGTGAAGAAGTATATATATATATATATATTTATATAAAAAACGGAATCACTTTGCTGTATACCAGAAACTAACACAGCATTGTAAATCAACTATACTTCCACTATACTTTAATTAAAAAAAAAGAAAAAAAATTAACTATGTAAAGTGATGAATGTGTTATTTTGATCATTCTATATGTATATGTGTATCAAATCATCAAGTTGTACATTTTAAAATATACAGTAATAGTTGGCAATTATTCCCAATTATTCCTCAATAAAGTTTTTTTGAAAATAAGATAATCATAAAATTTCAAAAAAGAGAGAAAGAAGAAATTAAGCCAATCCCACAGGGTCCAAGCTCCAGGGATCACTGTAACATTGACCATATAACCACGGTGAGGTGCTGTGAACCCGCTGCATGGCAGAGAGGCAAAGGAGGTGCCTCCCAAGCTAGCTGCTCAACAAAATCTCTTCTGCTCAGAGAAGAGGGACTAACATTGGCCAACCCCATTGCAATTACGTTCCATGAACTCCAGTCCAGGAAAGGATATAGTAGGTAAGTCATAAAAAAGTTTTTCTTCCCCTTTCCTCAAAGTGTATTAAAAATAGAGTCACCCAAAATTAACTAAGCAATGACTTTCAGGGAGTTTTAAGATAAGAAAACTTTGGTCCAGGTGATATCATCTCTGCCACTCCATAGTCTACTACTTTCAGACTAATCCACACCATACCTGAGTAGTGTTGAAAAGGCAGAATAAGTAGCTGAAGGTGACCCTGATGCCATCATCATCCATTAGCATTAAGTATGCCAGAATCCAGGTAACTCCAAAAACGACTGCAACAGATAATGTGCTAAGAAACTTCTTTAGGACTGAAAACTTCTTTGTGCTAAGTAAGAGAAAACAAGAAAGGAAATATGGTTCATTCAGGTTTTTACTTATTAATATCATTGTTACCCTTCTACTGAAAATATGTATTCAGCTGCACATATACACTGTTCATTAAACAATATTATGCCTCAGGTGGAAAAACCTATGTCACTCTGAATTAAAGACAGAAAGAGAGGAAGAGAGGAAGGAAGGAAGGGAGGAAGACAGTGATATCTGCTTAAAAGCTCAGGCATAAACAGTTCCTGAAATACTACTGCAGGCAAATTTCACATAGAATTAACTTTTTCTTTGGAACTGAATTTGATGTTAGCGATTATAACTACTGGATCAGTAATTCCTTTTTTGGGCATCTGGGACCGTCCCATGTCATAAGTTGATATCAGAATGAAAATTTATTAAAGCACAAAGTGACCTTCTTCCCTGTTATGCTAAGTCTATATCCCTGGAACCTGAGCTTGGCCATATGACTCACTTTGACCAGAGGGACATTAGCATTTGTTCCACAAACAAAGGCTTGAAAGCATTCCACTCATCAGAGCGTGTTTTTTCTTATTGCTCTTTGGAACCCTGAGAGTACTATGTTAAGAGAGAGACCACATGCAGCAGAGGCGAGCTTTCCCAAATGAGCAGTTCCCACTCAATACCAACCAACCAACCATCAGACATGAAAGTGATTCATCCTAAGTTATCTACCAGCATTCAAGCCAGCCAAAACCAAAACAACTACATGATCAACACTCAAACTTATGACAAGTAATAAATATTTATCATTCTAAGCCATTGAATTTGGGGGTAATTTGTTATACAGCAAAAGCTAACTGATACATAGAAGATAATTTGTTAAACAATTAAATTGTAACCTGCTCTTCACTGTAACTAAGCTAATTTAAGAACCATGAGTTGCCAGTCAAAATTTTGAAACATTACAAATTTGTTTGATGTCTGTGGCCAAAATGATATTGCTTTGTATAAAAGAAATATAACTTAACTTACAATTAAGCTAACAAGACTTCACCAAGGTTTTTCTGTATTGTTAAGAAAACATAGGTTTGAATGATTATCAGTGATAGTCTTTTCTCCACATTTCCCCTCAATATGGGTTATCATCCATATAGGAAAGATGATACTCTTGATTGGTAAAGTACATGTTTAAGATTACATTCCCACTAATGATGGCTGTTTTCACCCATCTGTTCATTCAAAATGGATCTATATGGTGACCAAGAAAGTTCACAGATGTACTTATAGTAAGTCTACTTGGGTTAAGAAGAGTCTTGTAGAATTAAGCCTGAATTCACAGCCTCATTAGCACTGTGTTCTAACCAATTCATGCTGTGTGATGTGGAGGTAAGGGGAGTATATGTGTTTAATAGCTTCTGTTATTTGTCTCTCCAACTGAAAGCTCTTTCTGTATATTAGCAATGACAATGAAAATGCTTATTGGGGTCAGAAAAGTTACAGAGAGGAAACAAGCAGTCCACATGGGAACTGATAAACCAGAGAGCACACGCCCCATCTGCAGGGAATGTGGGCCCAATGTTGCCCAATGTTCCAATTTTTATATGTTTGCAACAAATTTTTAAAAATTTAAAGCTTTATATGATTCAGGCAACACATGTAAAATATAACCTACAGTTACTAGTTTCTAAAATGAAAATACAGTTACCAGCATCTCCTCACAATCCTCTCATATTTTTAATTATTCAAATCTGATTTCATGAATATTTGGGATTGGGGGATACATTTTTTTTCTTGATGTCTTTGGGTTGGATTTTTAGTTGGGCTCATACAGCGCAAAAGTATCTTAGGTAATGCAAGACTCATATTGTAGTCTTGATGTTGGAAGATGAGAAGGTCCACCTTCTGAGACAAAGTTTAAGAGAAAATCTGTCCTGCAAACCACATATCCTTGCCATTTCCCCCAAATCTGAAAACTCTTCTAGGAGCTGTGGATGTATTCCTGTGCTATATTTAGTACATGAGCCATGCCTTCCAGCTTCTGATTCATTGGGAACCTTACCTCTTCAGATTCTGATTATTCTTCCACAGCACTTTGACTACAATGACAATAAATATAACAACATTGCTGATGAGGATAATGGTCACAGGTATGATGAATGACCACAACAATGGACTTGTTATCAAACCACTGCTTTCTTGAGTTTCCAGCCAGCAGCTGTGGAGAGAAAAGAAATTATTTCAGCAGACTAAGAAAGCAGAGAAAAGAAATTATTTCAGCAGAAAGAAAGGTATACAAACTCTTCTCTATGCTGTTCACACCATTGACATTCACTCAACTGAAAGACCTGCTAAAAGTCAATATCTCTTTGCCTTCTATATATTAGAGATGATTTTCAAGAATTCAACCAAGTAGAAAAATTAAATGCATTGATTCTGCCAAATTTCTCTGTGAGACAATATGGGCTAGTGGAAAGAAAGTGGGCTTTTGATTTAGGCAGTCCTGAATATAAACGTCACTGTCTGTCACTTACTAGGTTTCTAACTTTAGTTAAGTTACTGTTGAATTTTCTTTTTGACTATGTAGCACACTCAGATGGCTCAAAAATTTAAAGGTACAAATCATCATAGAGAGACAAGACCCCTCCTACAACTAACCCTAGTCACCTAGTTTTTATCTCCGGTGGTATTCAATGTTTCTTGTGTATACTTCCAGATTTAGACTATGCATACACCAGCAAATGTATATTTTTTCCTGATTTTGAAGCAA
This sequence comes from Monodon monoceros, assembly GCF_005190385.1. Lineage (NCBI taxonomy): Eukaryota > Metazoa > Chordata > Mammalia > Artiodactyla > Monodontidae > Monodon > Monodon monoceros. The sequence goes on along the minus strand of NW_021703767.1, from coordinate 48,046,569 downwards.
AGGATAACATGATACTTCTATACCTTACTTAAAAACACATCTTGAAGATCATTCCATATCAGAATATAAAGATTATCCTCATGATTTTTTATGGCTGCATATTATTCCATTATTTAATTATACCATAACTTATTTAAACTGTCTCTTATTAATAAGCATTTTTTAAAGTTTAATGTTTAAAAAATATTTGATTAGTTCTTTAACCTCATTGCATCTGTTTTTGTTTTTGTCTTTTTGTTATTGTTGGTGGTAGTTTTGGTGGTATTTTTTTTCTCATCTGTGAAGTGTAGTAATCATGTCCTGGCATTGTTGTAAGAATAAATTCATTCATTTAATAAGTATTTACAGAGTACATGCTATGTGCCAGACATTGTTCTAGATAACAAGATATTAGCAGTGAATGAAAAACCAAAATGCCTTTCTTTAGTGAATTTATTCTAATGCAGAAAATAAATAAAACTAATGAATTAATAAGATATATACTATAACAGAAGTTAACAAGTGCTGTGAAGAAAAATAAAGTAGGTAATGAGGGTAGGTATTACTATGTATATGTATATGTGTGTCTGTGTGTCTGTGTGTGTGCCTGGGGGACCAGGGGAGGAAATGTTTCATTTTAAATAGAGTGGTCAGGAAAACCCTTATGGAAAAAAAATATTTGAGTAAATATCTGAAGTAGATGAGGGGGAAGGGTGTTCTAGGCAGAGGGAACAGCAAGTGCAAAGGCTCTGAGTTGAGAGCTTAAGCAAAGAGGCCAGTGTGGTTAGAACAGAGTATGTAAGTAGATGGGATTAGTAAAAAGATGCAAATTATGTCAGGGCTTTATAGGTGACTGCATGTACTCTTGGCAAGAAGGAGAAACTTGACATGCTTGGTCTTTAGTTTTAAAAGTATTACTTTAGCTAGATGCAGGGATAAAAGAAGAGCACATGCCAAAGGAGAAAATCAGCTAGGAGTCTACTGCAACAATCAGGTGGCTTGGAACCAGGGAGAGGAGATGTTGAGAAATAGCCTGATTCCAGATATGTTTAAAAGTAAAACAAAAGGGGACTTCCCTGGTGGTCCAGTGGTTAAGACTCCATGCTCCCAATGTAGGGGGCCTAGGTTTGATCCCTCATCAGGAAACTAGATCCCACATGCCATGACTAAAAGCCTGCACGTGGCAACTAAAGATTCAACTAAGATCACGCATGCCACAATGAAGATCCTGTGTGCTGCAACTAAGACCCAGCGCAGCCAAATAAATAAATATATATATATATTTTAAAAAGTAAAGCAAAAGGATTTATTGATAGGTTAGATGGGAGATATAGGAGAGTTAAGAGTGACTACAAAATCTTTGGCTTGAGTACCTGGAAGGATGGAATTACTGTTAACTGAGTTGGCAAGGATGAAGAGAAGAGCAGGTTTGGGAGGGAAGACCAGGAGATGTCTCATCACTTGTCCAGCCAAGTGAAGGTGTCAGGTAGGCAGTAGGGTATTAACAAAATAATGTGAGAAGCCCTGGTATTATGTGGCAATCAATTAATGTCTGTTTTCTTTCCCTTGTAGGTAAACACCATTATTATACAAGCCAAAGGATTTCTAAGCTGTTTTGCATTGGAATGTTGTTACAATTTAAATTATTAGAAATCATATTTCTAATCTGAATGATCTAGAAGGAAACTGGAATGATTTCAGATCTCTGTAATGAATTTTAAAAATGAAAAGGAGGAGATTGGTTCAAGATGGTGGAGTAGAAGGAGGTGCAATCACTCCTTGAGAGAGCACCAGAATCACAACTAACTGCCGAACAATCATCTACAGGAAAACACTGGAACTCACCAAAAAAGATACCCCACAACCAAAGACAAAGGAGAAGCCACAATAAGATGATACGAGGGGCACAAGCACAATAAAATCAAATCCCATAACCATTGCGTGGGTGACTCACAAACTGGAGAACAATTATAACACAGAAGTCCACCCACTGGAGTGAAGGTTCTGAGCCTCACATCAGGCTTCCCAACCTGGGGGTCCAGCAATGGGAGGAGGAATCCCCAGAGAATTGGACTTTGAAGTCAGGCAGGATTTGACTGCAGGACTTCAACAGGACTGGGGGAAACAGAGACTTCACTCTTGGAGGGCACACACAAAACCTTGTACACACCAGGACCCCGGGGGAAGGAGCAGTGACTCCATAGGAGACTGAACCAACCTACTTGCTAGTGTTGGAGGGTCTCCTGCAAAGGCAGAGAGGGGGTGGCTGTGGCTCCCCATGGGGACAAGGATACCGGCAGTAGAAGTTCTGGGAAGTACTCCTTGGTGTGAGCCCTCCCAAAGTCCACTATTAGCCCCACCAAAGAGCCTGTAGGCTCCAGTGCTGGGTCGCCTCATGCCAAATGACCAACAGGGAGAGAACACAGCCCCACCCTTCAGCAGAGAAACGGATTAAAGTTTTACTGAGCTCTGCCCACCAGAACAACACCCAGCTCTACCTACCACCAGTCCCTCCCATCACGAAGCTTGCAAAAGCCTCTTAGATAGCCTCATCCACCAGAGGACAGACAGCAGAAGCAAGAAGAACTACAATCCTGCAGTCTGCAAAACAAAAACCACAATCACAGAAAGATAGACAAAATGAAAAGGCAGAGGGTTATGTCCTAGATGAAGGAACAAGATAAAACCCCAGAATAGCAACTAAATGAAGTGGAGATAGGCAACCTTCCAGAAAAAGAATTCAGAATAATGATAGTGGAGATGATCCAGGACCTCGGAAAAAGGATGGAGGAAAGAATCGAGGATCTCCTCGATTAAACATCAAGAAACATCAAGAAATGTTTGTTAAACATTTGTTTTTTAACAAATGTTTTAACAAATGTTTGTTAAACATCAAGAAATGTTTAACAAAGACCTAGAAGAACTGAAGAACAAACAAATAGAGATGAACAATACAATAACTGAATTGAAAAATACACTAGAAGGAATCAATAGCAGAATAACTGAGATAGAAGAACAGATTAGTGACCTGGAAGACAGAATGGTGGAAATCACTGCCACAGAACAGAATAAAGAAAAAAGAATGAAAAGAAATGAAGACAGCCTAAGAGACCTCTGGGACAACAAACGCACCAACATTCAAGTTATAGGGGACGCAGATGGAGAAGAGAGAGAGAAAGAACCTGAGAAAATATTTGAAGAGATTACAGTAAAAAATTTCCCTAAAATGGGAAAGGAAATAGTCACCCAAGTCCAGGAAGCACAGAGACTCCCAGGCAGGATAAACCCAAGGAGAAACACACCAGGACACATAGTAATCAAACTGACAAAAATTAAAGACAAAGAAAAATTATTAAAAGCAACAAGGAAAAAATGACAAATAACATACAAGGGAACTCCCATAAGGTTAACAGCTGATTTCTTAGCAGAAACTCTGCAGGCCAGAAGGGAGTGGCACAATATATTTAAAGTGTTGAAAGGGAAGAACCTACAACCAAGAATACTCGACCCAGCAAGGCTCTCATTCAGATTTGATGGAGAAATCAAAAGCTTTACAGACAAGCAAAAGCTAAGTGATTTCAGCACCACCAGACCAGCTTTGCAACAAATGCTAAAGGAACTCCTCTAGGCGGGAAAGAGACTAGCAACTTAAAACAACCTTGTACATACATAGACTGCTATATCAGAACCTCATGGGAACAGCAAACCCCAAAACTACAATAGATAACCATACAGAAAAGAAAAAGCAACCCAAACACAACACTAAAGATGGTCATCAAACCACAAGAGAACAAAAGAGGAAGGAAAGAAAAAAGACATACAACAACAAACCCAAAACAATTAAGAAAATGGCAATAGGAGCACACATATCGATAATTAGCTTAACTGTAAATGGATTAAATGCACCAACCAAAAGACGTAGACTGACTGGATATGAAAACAAGACCCGTATATATGCTGTCTACAAGAGACCCACCTCAGACCTAGGGACACACACAGGCTGAAAGTTAGGGGATGGAAGAAGGTATTCCATGCAAATGGAAATCAAAATAAAGCTGGAGTAGCAATACTCATATCAGACAAAATAGACTTAAAAATAAAGACTGTTATAAGAGACAAAGAAGGACACTATGTAACGATCAAGGGATCAATCCAAGAAGAAGATATAACAATTGTAAATATATATGCACCCAACATAAGAGCATCTCAATACATAAGGCAAATGTTAACAGCCATAAAGGAAGAAATCGACAGTAACACAATAATATTGGGGGACTTTTAACACTCCACTTTTGTCAATGGACAGATCATCCAGACAGAAAATCAACAAGGAAACAAAGGCCTTAAATGACACATTAGATCAGATGGACTTAATTGATATTTATAGAGCACTCCATCCAAAAGCAGAAGAATACACATTTTTCTCAAGTGCACACGGAACATGCTCCAGGATTGACCACATCCTGGGCCACAAGGGAGCCTTGGTAAATTTAAGAAAATTGAAATCATATCAAGTATCTTCTACGACCACAACACTATGAAATTAGAAACAAACTACAAGAAAAAACTATAAAAACGACAAACGCTTGGAGGCTAAGCAATATGTTACTCAACAACAAATGGATCACTGAAGAAAGCAAAGAGGAAATCAAAAAATACCTAGAGACAAATGAAAATGAAAGCACAATGATCCAAAACCTATGTGATACAGCAAAAGCAGTTCTAAGAGGAAAGTTTATAGCAATACAATATTACCTCAGGAAACAAGAAAAATCTCAAATAAACAACCTAACCATACACCTAAAGCAACTAGACGAAGAACAAAACCAAAAGTTAGTAGAAGGAAAGAAATCATAAAGATCAGAGCAGAAATAAATGAAATAGAAACGAAAAAAACAATAGCAAAGATCAATGAAACTAATAGCTGGTTCCTTGAAAAGATAAACAAAATTGATAAACCTTTAGCCAGACTCATCAAGGAAAAAAGGGAGAGGACTCAAATCATCAATAAAATTAGAAATGAAAAAGAAGTTACAACTGACACCAGAGAAATACAAAGGATCATAAGAGACTACTATATGCAACAGTATGCCAATGAAATGGACAACCTGGAAGAAATGGACAAATTCTTAGAAAGGTACAGTCTCCCAAGACGGAATCAGGAAGAATTACAAAATATGAGCAGACCAATCGCAAGCACTGAAATTGAAACTGTAATTTAAAAACTCCCAACAAACAAAAGTCCAGGACGTGATGGCTTCACAGGAGAATTCTATCAAACATTTAGAGAAGAGCTAACACCTGTCTTTCTGAAACTGTTCCAAAGAACTGCAGAGGAAGGAGACTTCCCAAACTCATTCTATGTGGCTACCATCACCCTGATAACAAAAACAGACAAAGATACCAGTCAAAAAGAAAATTACAGGCCAATATCACTGATGAACATAGACACAAAAATCCTCAGTTGCTAATATTTTACTAGAAATTCGAATCCAACAATACATTAAAAGAATCATACACCATGATCAAGTGGGATTTATCCCAGGAATGCAAGGATTTTTCAATATCCACAAATCAATCAGTGTGATACACCACATCAACAAATTGAAGAATAAAAACCAAATGATGATCTCAATAGATGCAGAAAAATCTTTTGACAAAATTCAACACCCATTTATGATAAAAACTCTCCAGAAAGTGGGCATACAGGGAACCTACTTCAACATAATAAAGGTCATATACGACAAACCTACAGCTAGCATCATATCAATGGTGAAAAGCTGAAAGCATTTCCTCTAAGATCAGGAGCAAGACAAGGATGCCCACTCTCACCACTTTTATTCAGCATAGTTTTGCAAGTCCTAGCTATGGCAACCAGGAAAGAAATAGAAATAAAAGAATCCAAATTGGAAAAGAAGAAGTTAAAATGTCACTATTTATAGATGACATGATACTATACATAGAAAATCCTAAAGACACTATCAGGAAACTGCTAGAGCTCATCAGTGAATCTGGTAAAGTTGCAGGCTACAAAATTAATACACAGGAGTCTGTTACATTTATATACACTAACAATGAAAGATCAGAAAGAGAAATTCAAGAAACAACCCCACTTACCATTGCATCGAAAAGAATAAAATATCTGGGAATAAACATACCTAAGGAGACAAAAGACCTGTACTCTGAAAATTATAAGACACTGATGAAAGAAATTGAAGACACAAACAGATGGAAGGATAAACCATGTTCTTGGATTGGAAGAATAAATATTGTCAAAATCACTATACTACCCAATGCAAACTACAGATTCAATGCAATCCTATCAAATTACTAATGGCATTTATCACAGAAATAGAACAAAAAATCTTAAAATTTTTATGGAGACACAAAAGACCCTGAATAGCCAAAGCAATCGTGAAAATGAAAAATGGAGCTGGAGGAATCAGGCTCCCTGGCTTCAGACTATACTACAAAGCTATAGTCATCAAAACAGTATGGTACTGGCACAAAAATAGAACTATAGATCAATGGAACAGGATAGAAAGCCCAGAAATAAACCCATGCAACTATGGTCAATTAATATACGACAAAGGAGGCAAGAATTTACAATGGTGGAAAGACAGTCTCTTCAACAAATGGTGCTGGGAAAACTGGATAGCTACATGTAAAAAAATGAAATTAGATCATTCTTTAATACCATACACAAAAATAAGCTCAAAATGGATTAACGACCTAAATGTGAGACCGGACACTATTAAACTCCTAAAGGAAAACGTAGGCAGAACACTCCCTAACATAAATTGCAGCAATATTTTTTCTGATCCATCTCCCAGAGTAATGGAAATAAAAACAAAAATAAACAAATGGGACCCAATTAAACTCAAAAGCTTTTGCATAGCAAAGGAAACCATAAACAAAACAAAAAGACAGCCCACAAATTGGGAGAAAATATTTGCAAATCATGTGACTGACAAGGGATTCGTCTCCAAAATTTACAAAAAGCTCATGTGGCTTAGTATCATGAAAACAAACAACCCAATCAAAAAATGGGCAGAAGACCTAAATACACATTTTTCCAAGGAAGACATATGGATGGCCAAGAGGCGCATGAAAAGATGTTCAACATTGCTAATGATTAGAGAAATGCAAGTAAAAACTACAATGAGATATCACCTCACACCAGTCAAAATGGCTATCATTTAAAAATTCACAAACAGTAAATCCTGGAGAGGGTGTGGAGAGAAAGGAACCCTCCTAACTGTTAGTGGGATTATAAATTGGTATGGCCACTATGGAGAGCAGTATGCAGCAGCCTTAAAAAACTAAAAATAGAGTTATCATATGACCCTGCTATCCTACTCCTGGGCATATATCCAGAGAAAAATATGGTCTGAAATGATACATGCACCCCAATGTTCATTGTAGCACTGTTTATAATAGCCAAGACAGAGAAGCAACCTAAATGTCCATGAACAGAGGAATGGATAAAGAAGATTTGGTACATATATACAATGGAATATTACTCAGCCATAAAAAACAATGAAATAATGCCATTTGCAGCAACATGGATGGACCCAGAGATTGTCATACTGAGTGAAGTAAGTCAGACAGAGAAAGAGAAATATCGTATGATATCACTTACATGCAGAATCTAAAAAGAAATAATACAAATGAATGTATTTACAAAACAGAAATGGACTCACAGACTTAGAGAAGGAACTTATGGTTACCAGGGTGGGGAGGGTGGAGGGAAGGGATAGTAGGGAGTTTGGGATTGACATGTACAGACTACTATATTTAAAAAGGATAAACAACAAGGACCTACTGTATAGCACAGGGAACTCTGCTCAATGTTATGTGGCAGCCTGGATGGGAGGGGAGTTTGGGGGAGAATGGATACATGTATATGTATGGCTGAGTTGCTTTGTTGTGCACCTGAAACTATCACAACATTGTTAATCGGCTATATTCCAATATAAAATAAAATGTTAAAAAAAATGAAAAGAGTGCCTCCAATCCATTAATGATAGATTAGGTCCAGCCTTAAGTAAAATGGTGAGAAAGAATAAAATTTATCTTCAGGATTTTGGGCCTCCATGTCCTTTCATCTGTAACCAAAGGACAACCTTCCTGCCATCTTCAATCTCACAACCCCCGACACAGAAGAAATAGGAGGGCACTTGGCTAAGAATTTAATAAAATCCTGCTGAGAAGTACTTTCACATCTCTAGACACTTCTTTGGTGACTAAGCAAGTGGCCATTAAAGTTTTAAATTAAAAAGATGGACATAGTTCTGACCCAGGCAGCCTAGAGAAACACAGTTTAAAAGGGGAGGACAGGATAGAGAAAGAAAATGAATATCCAACTCTATCGGATAAAGACAGACTTGCAAATTATGAAACAATTTAGACAAATATTTATCTTTATCTGTATGAGTCATTAGTTATTTAAACTTTAGACAACACAATTTCTAAGTATTACTATTTGTACTATAGATCTGTGTGTGTGTGCATACAAATGTCTGTAAGGTTCCTCAGTTACCTCACACAGATGGGGAGACCTGGATGGGAAACAGGCTTGGATGCCTGTGGCCATGAGGAGGTGTGCACTAGGAAGGGACACCTCCTCACCTCCTCCATCCTTTGTACTACTTGGAGAGATAGTCACACTGGATTTGTTCTCATGAGCCTCTCCCTTAGCTATTCTGAATCTAATCACCCAGATTTTGAAAAACAGACTGCTGAGGAGACAGATGGATCCTCCAGGCAGACTAACCCTTGTAGGAGTGGGATTTCTAGAATTGAGATTGGAGAGTCACAAGGTCAAGGTTGCATCTGACAAACATCTATGAACCTGAGGTCTGGAGAGCATCACAGATGAACCTTAGATGAAGCGTTTAACTCCTTGGTGATTTTGTCATGAAACATGGGAAAAGACAGCTGTAGAAGATATAGCATATGCTTCCAGAAAATTCTTCCTCATGTATTATAATTTCCCAATGGTTACCTCAACCCTTCAGGGAAGTCTGAAACAGCCTATATGGTGGGACAGAGATTTGGGGGATAGAGCATTAAGTAGGAGTGTGGCCTGCCCTGCAGTCGCCCCTTAATTGGGTCCTGGCAGAAATAGCAGTACATCAAGGGAACTGGGTTAGGGGTTTCGGGTATGACTGGCAGAACTGGGAGCCATGGTGGGGGGACAGGGAGTATGACATATTGAGGAGCAACTTCTGGGAAGATAACTCAAGAAAACCCAAAAAAGTCCCTCCTCTTTCTAAATATATCCTGAAGAAATGTGAGCCTTGATGTGTGTGTATAGGGTGGAAAGTGGGAGATAAGGGTCCAAGATGAAGCTGATATTCATGTTACACATCCTTTCCCCTCTTCCCAACTCTTATTATCAGTTGCCTAGTGTCTTCCTTAACATCTAATACTGTACTCAGGAAAGAATCTGCTCTCAATTATTTACATCTTGGTGTGAATAAATTTAAGACAGCAGGCTTCTTTCTACTGAACACTTCTGTAGGAGTAGGTCTAGCCTTGTGGCTGGGTTAGGATAGGAAATTAATAATAATGCAATTTGAGGTGAATTACCTCTCCCATGAGATATTTGCATTTTACTCCTGATATCTAATTGTGGAATTAAAATTTTTTAACTCATTAAAAGATATTTAATCCCAATTAAACAGAGAAAATAGTGCCTAGAGTGTATGGCTCCTAAAATCAAGCCAGGCAGTTAGCTCCCTATTCTACACTTGGTCATGGTCAGCCCTGGAAATAGGTAAGCACTCTGACACCACAGCCTTCCCTTGGGTATACTTGCACATTTCCAAGAGTTTTGTTTTGATTAGAGTTGGTTTGGGACTTAAGGTGGAATCCAGGGATCAGAATGGTTGAATTTATAAAATAAGAAGGGAAGATAAATTAAAGAGCAGTTGCCATTTGGTAGCAGAACTACACATAGAGTTCAGCCCCACTTTCTTACTCTCCCCACATGGAAGGCAAATACCATGCACTCAGGTACTTCCATTATTGACAGTTAATTATTCATGCTGGAGTCACAGGGAGAATTTATGTGTGATAAATCATCATGAAATACTCATTATAATCATATCAACATAGAATTGGTTCATAAGCATGGATAGTGCTCTTCAAGCACTTTCATGGATACTGCTCTTCAAACATTTTCAAGTGTGAAAATGTTTTCACACTTGCTTGACCCTTCATAGTAACCCCAGAGCAGGTATTACTATTATGGTTATTCTCATTCTCTAGATGAGAAAACTAAGATAAGCGGTCACTAATGATCACACTTCTTGTGTCCTGTGATTTTCAGACTTAATCAAAGAAGACAAATTTAATATTAAAAAGTTCACATTTATAAATTTAGAAGACAATTACTTGCTTTACGAAAGGATTTATCATAGGAAATTTTCATGCCACCATATTTAAAATATAATGTGTTCTTTGAGAATTTGAAATACACAGTTATAATATGACAATTATAAAGTGATATGCATATTACAGTGACACTTGGACTCAATGTCATTGAATAGTTACACTCATATCAAAGAAATGGACATTTAAAAAAATATAAACTTACATTTCCTCTCGCCGGTAGTCTAACTCCCACTGTGAATTATTCCCATTCTGAGAATAAATAATTCCCACTGTCACAGCTACCACTATAGCCGGGACTCCTATGTGATAAAGAGTCATAGAATTAATAATTTACCCAAGACTGGGATTAATTATAAAAGAACATGAATGAATTATACACCTGACCTTTTTCAGGATGTATTGTTCTTTCCACTATAGACAGTGTACTAAATGATCCTACAGATGTAGGTCAACAGTAGACATAGTTTTTCTGTTTTCCTTTCCCTATCAATGTTGGCTATACATATCAATCCTATAATATTTCTGATTTCTTTGTAACTTTTACCACAATTTCCACTCTTAAATGGTCTAATTCCTCTTTCACTTGAATAAACTTAAATTTAGATAACACGAAAACAACTCTCCTTTCCTGGAACTCATTAAATTTTTCAAATTATTTTTCTTAAAAGAGTCACTCTGATTGTCTTGAAACATTTCTTTTAAAGTAGATAGGAAAAGCAGGGTCAGGGTGGTGGTGGGATGAATTGGGAAATTGGGATTGACATATATACACTAATATGCATAAAATAGATAACTAATAAGAAGCTGTTGTATTTTAAAAAATAAAATAAAATTCAAAAAAAAGAAATAAAGTTAATTTACAAAAAAAAATAAAGTAGCTAGGAAGTTTATATGTGGTCTAAATCTCAAGTCAAATAAATAGAGATGTTAAAGGAAATGAACATCTTGAAGTTAGCTCATGATGTATCTAGTATAGCTGCCTTGATCACATCTGCCTTCTTCACAGGAGAAGACACTCCTTCACTAGACAGAAGGCACTCTTAGTGATTGCTGGATTTTCCATCTCCCCTACCACGGGGCCTTGTACTATTAGGTCTTCATAGGTGTTTGTTTAAATTAAGTGATTTCAACAAAATTAAATTCCTGAGTAAGTGAAGAAGCAAACACTTACCTCATCCAATTAAAGAGATGAAAAGAATGAAATGCTGAGGAAGAGGCTTCATGGTCCTAATAAGAAGGAAATAGAGCTGGGCAGCACTGAGTCCCATCCAGGTAAATGTCACTAACACAAAATAGTGCAGCAAGATAGCAATCGCAGTGCATGTGGGATTCGAGATGACAACGGTGTCTTGTCTGGACATTTCATTATTGCTCAAGTCAGTATTATCAGTGTCACTATAGTGTCTTTAAGTTCTTATCGGAGTTTTTGATTCCAAACACAAACAGGAGGTTGAAAATCAACATTGATGTGCACAGATTGACCAATACCCAGGTTACTGAGGTTTTTCTGACTTTCCTGAAAATAAATAAATAAAATTAATAAACAAAACAACTACAAAAAATACTCCAGTGAAATCATGAGGGAACAAAAGAATATTATTACCCACTGTAAATCTAGCTCATAGCTCAGTGGGCCAGCTGGTAAACGGACCTTCCCAACTACACCAGAGAAACATTCTCTTTTTATCTGATTCTCACAAAGTGAGTTTGAGAAAACAGGTTGATTCCTCCTTTCTTGAACCTGTCTTTTAATCCAAGGTGATAGCTGTTTTCCAGAGATGCCCTCCTGTGAACTCTACTTCCTGGAGTTTATGCCCAGTGTAGCCCCCTCCCAGGGCTGTCCAGTGACTTGATATAACTAACAGAATGCAGCAGAAGGCCTGGCAGCCAGGGCCAACTTATCCATCAGACAGTGGTGCTTAGCGTCCACAATATGTTTATACTTCTATGGTCCACAACAAGTTCTTCTAATGTAAAACATGCCCAAGGACTGTTCCTTCATCTGAAGATATAATTTGTGGGTGTAGAACCAAGTTCTCTTTGAAACTCATGACATATCACAGGTCTCTCCGGTATTAAAGAAAGTTATAAAATTTCATTCACTACCATCTAGATCCTTATGAATTTTTCAGATTATAAGGCCTCTTGAAATAAATATTTCACTATTAATGTGCTTAAAGTTCTAACACCTTCAAGAACTTCTCTATTTCTAAGGTCTCAGAATTTGATGAACAAATCTGTTTGCTAATTATATATCCTTTACGGTCCTACCATAACATTCCACCATGGTCCTACTTAGTCTTTGGATTCCCACACTGAATAAAAAGCTTACATTAAAACAGAACTCTGTCCATCCTCATGATATTTTAGTTGAGATTTTCTGGATAATTCAAAATTTTATTAAGCCTTCTGAAAAGTTTAATGGGCAGAAATGCAAAAAGCTTTCAAAAGAATCCATTTATATAAAAGTAAAGTTAGTTTTAAATTTTTCTCCAATTTCAAACATAAATTATCTACAGCAAGAACAGGCTATTTTCAAATAGGCTATTTTCAAATAGGTCTTCTGTATATTACTATATTCTGTGCATTTTTATTATATGCACAGAAATATATAATATATATATTATCTATGACAGCAAAACTGCTAAAAACAAGTTGATAGAGGACACACACACACACAAAAAAATATGATGACAATTGGAAGGAGTGAGATTTTAGGCAAAGAAACTATCGGGTTGGCCAAAAAGTTCATTCTCGTTTTTCCATGCCATCTTATAGAAAAACCCAGATGAACTTTTTGGCCAAACCAATAGTTATGCAGCTACCACAACTTACTCACATGGAACCAAATAACTGTCTGTTCAAGTGTCTTTACAAATGAAAAGACAGAAATAAGAGCCATTTTACTTTACATGACAGACATTAATTACATGGCATGTAATTTTCCTTCAAGGCACTTACCACAATTTGTAATTATATATTTATTTCTGTATATATTTGTACAATGTCTGTCTTCCCCCCGAGAATGTAAATTCCAAGGGAGAGGGGAGTTAATATGTCTTGTTCATAGTTTTGTATTTACCTCCTCACATGTTGCTTGGCACATAGTAAGCACTCAATGTAAAAATTTTAAACGAAGGGCAAGAGACTCATTAAGTGTGAAAGGTAAAGAAAAGAATCAAAAATAATTCTCGCTCTTTGGACAAATAGCTGATTCTAAGCATGGGGGAGAAAAAGTGAAAGATGTACCTGGTCCATCTTGCTGTGCCTTAAATAAGGAAATGCTTATAGACTGATAGGGACATGAAAAAACAACATGAAAGGACTCCCTCCAGCTACACTGGAGAGTACACTTCTTTCCAAAGTAATATAGTGACTAAATATAGAAAGAATGATAGATTAGAGATCATCATTCACCCACCAATGTAATCATATATACCAGTTAGGACCATCAGTGAATACCAAAGCCACGAGTAAAAGTTGGGGAACAGAATATTCACACAGTCCCAGAGTTTCACTGCATGGATTGCCTATTATTTACAAAGGGAAAAATTAAGACTTTACAGTATAGAAATCTACAAGACACTACTTAAACAAGGAAGCAAATGACACAGCAATAACGGGACAAACTGACATCATGCACTTCTTGCTGTGCCACAATGAAAAAGACTTAATGATTAGAATTCTCATCAAAAATATGTAACCTGTACCTAATTATTGGAAAATTTCCGAGAAATTTTATATTGTAGAATACTCTACCTTCTATAAAATAACTAACCTGAACACTTCAAATATTTTAATGTCATGAAAGACCAAAAAAAATAAATTTAAAAAGCAGAGGAATTATTCTAGGCTAAAAACAACTAAAGAGAAACAATTACTAAATAAACTGGGGAGGGAACAGCTAAAATGGACATTATTGGAACAGCTGGAGAAATTTGAATATGGACATTAACATGATAACATTATATTAATGTTAAATTCTTGAGTAAAATATTCTGAGTGAGGATAATAATATTATACTATCTAGGAGTGCCCTTGTTTTGGGGAGATGCATACATGCTTGAAGAATTTAGAGATGACAGTCATGATGTTTACAACTTACTTTCAAAATTTCAGGAAAAAAAAGAAAAAGAAAGAAGGCAAAATATTAACAACTGGTGAATCAAGGTGAAGGGTATTTGGGTGTTCACTTAGTCTCTTTCAACACTTCTATAGACCTTTAATTTTTTTAAATAAACTTCAGGAAAAAATGTTTAAACGGCAATATCTTTAGAACAAAAAAATCCAGAATCTACACATCTGAGAAAACAGTTGTGAAGGAATTTATTAGAGAGAAATAATTCTGAAGGAAAGAAGCATTGTGATACATCTTGAGTTTGGGAGGAAAAACCAGATGAGAATACATTTTCTTTTAGATTCCATATACATGTCTTAGCATACGGTATTTGTTTTTCTCTTTCTGACTTACTTCGCTCTGTATGACAGACCCTAGGTCCATCCACCTCACCATAAATAAATCAATTTCGTTTCTTTTTATGGCTGAGTAATATTCCATTTTATATATGTGCCACATCTTCTTTATCCATTCATTTGTCAATGGACACTTAGGTTGCTTCCCTGTCCTGGCTATTGTAAATAGAGCTGCAATGAACATTGTGGTATATGACTCTTTTTTTTTTTTTTTTTTTTGCGGTACGTGGGCCTCTCACTGTTGTGGCCTCTCCCGTTGCGGAGCACAGGCTCCGGATGCGCGGGCTCAGTGGCCATGGCTCACGGGCCCAGCTGCTCTGCGGCATGTGGGATCTTCCCGGACCGGGGCACGAACCCGTGTCCCCTGCATCGGCAGGCGGACTCTCAACCACTGCACCCCCAGGGAAGCCCCATGACTCTTTTGGAAGTATGGTTTTCTCAGGGTATATGCCCAGTAGTGGGATTGCTGGGTCATATGGTAGTTCAATTTTTAGTTTTTTAAGGAACCTCCATACAGTTCTCCATAGTGGCTGTATCAATTTACATTCCCACCAACAGTGTGAGAGGGTTATCTTATCTCCACACCCTCTCCAGCATTAATTGTTTGTAGATTTTCTGATGATGCCCATTCTAACCGGTGTGAGGTGATACCTCATTGTAGTTTTGATTTGCATTTCTCTAATGATTAGTGATATACAGCATCCTTTCATGTGTTTATTGGCAAATTATATATCTTCTTTGGAGAAATGTCTATTTAGGTCTTCTGCCCATTTCTGGATTGGGTTGTTTGTCTTTTTGATATTGAGCTGCATGAGCTGCTTGTATGATTTGGAGATTAATCCTTTGTCAGTTGTTTCATTTGCAAATATTTTCTCCCATTCTGAGGGCTGTCTTTTTGTCTTGTTTATGGTTTCCTTTGCTGTGCAAAAGCTTTGAAGTTTCACTAGGTCCCATTTGTTTCTTTTTGTTTCTATTTCCATTTCTCTAAGAGGTGGGTCAAAAAGGATCTTGCTGTGATTTATGTCATAGAATGTTCTGCCTATGTTTTCATCTAAGAGTTTTATAGTGTCTGGCCTTACATCTAGGTCTTTAATCCATTTGGAGCTTATTTTTGTGTATGGTGTTAGGGAGTGTTCTAAATTCATTCTTTTACATGTAGCTGTCCAGTTTTCCCAGCACCACTTATTGAAGAGGCTGTCTTTTCTCCATTGTATATTCTTGCCTCCTTTTTCAAAAATAAGGTGCCCATATGTGCGTTCGTTTATCTCTGGGCTTTCTATCCTGTTCCATTTATCTATCTTTCTGTTTTTGTGCCAGTACCATACTGTCTTAACCACTGTAGCTTTGTAGTATAGTCTGAAGTCTGTGAGACTGATTCCTCCAGCTCCGTTTTTCGTTCTCAAGATTGCTTTGGCTATTTGGGGTCTTTTGTGTTTCCATACAAATTGTGAATTTTTTTGTTCTAATTCTGTGAAAAATGCCATTGGTAGTTTGATAGAGATTGCGTTGAATCTGTAGATTGCTTTGGGTAGTATAGTCATTTTCACAGTGTTGAGTCTTCCAATCCAAGGACATGGTATATCTCTCCATCTGTTCGTATCATCTTTAATTTCTTTCATCAGTGTCTTAAGTTTTCTGCATACAGGTCTTTTGTCTCCTTAGGTAGGTTTATTCCTATGTATTTTACTCTTTTTCTTGCAATGGTAAATGGGAGTGTTTCCTTAATTTCTCTTTCATATTTTTCATCATTAGTGTATGGGAATGCAAGAGATTTCTGTGCATTAATTTTGTATCCTGCTACTTTACCAAATTCATTGATTAGCTTTAGTAGTTTTCTAGTAGCATCTTTAGGATTCTCTATGTTTAGTATCATGTCATCTGCAAACAGTGACAGTTTTACTTCTTTTCCAATTTGTATTGCTTTTCTTTTTCTTCTCTGATTGCTGTGGCTAAAACTTCCAAAACGATGTTGAATAATAATGGTGAGTGGGCAACTTTGTCTTGTTCCTCATCTTAGAGGAAATAGTTTCAGTTTTTCACCATTGAGAACGATGTTGGCTGTGGGTTTGTCATATATGGCCTTTATTATGTTGAGGAAAGTTCCCTCTCTGCCTACTACCTGGAGGGTTTTTATCGTAAATGGGTATTGAATTTTGTTGAAAGCTTTTTCTGCATGTATTGAGACAATCAATTGGTTTTTCTCCTTCAATTTGTTGATATGGTGTATCACATTGATTGATTTGTGTATATTGAAGAATCCTTGCCTTCCTGGGATAAACCCCACTTGATCATGGTGTATGATCCTTTTAATGTGCTGCTGGATTCTGTTTGCTGTATTTTGTTGAGGATTTTTTCACCTATGTTCATCAGTGATATTGGCCAGTAGTTTTCTTCTTTTGTGACATCTTATGTCTGGTTTTGGTATCAGGGTGATGGTGGCCTCGTAGAATGAGTTTGGGAGTGTTCCTCTCTCTGCTATATTTTGGAAGAGTTTGAGAAGGATAGGTGTTAGCTCTTCTCTAAATGTTTGATAGAATTCACCTGTGAAGCCATCTGATCCTGGGCTTTTGTTTGTTGGAACATGTTTAATCACAGTTTCAATTTCAGGGCTTGTGATTGGTCTGTTTATATTTTCTATTTCTTCCTGGTTCAGTCTCAGAAGGTTGTGCTTTTCTAAGAATTTGTCCATTTCTTCCAGGTTGTCCATTTTATTGGCATAGAGTTGCTTGTAATAGTTTCTTAGGATGCTTTGTATTTCTGCAGTGTCTGTTGTAACTTCTCCTTTTTCATTTCTAATTTTATTGATTTGAGTGCTCTCCCTCTTTTTCTTGATGAGTCTGGCTAATGGTTTATCAATTTTGTTTATCTTCTCTAAGAACCAGCTTTTAGTTTTATTGATCTTTCCTATCATTTCCTTCATTTCTTTTTCATTTATTTCTGATCTGATCTTTATGATTTCTTTCCTTCTGCTAACTTTGGGGTTTTTTTGTTTTTATTTCTGTATTTGCTTTAGATGTAAGGTTAGGTGTTTTTTGAGATGTTTCTTTTTTTTTGGCTATGTTGGGTCTTCATTGCTGCACACGGGCTATCTCTAGTTGTGGCAAGCAGGGGCTATTCTTTGTTGCAGTGCACAGGATTCTCATTGCGGTGGCTTCTCTTGTTGCAGAGCATCAGCTCTAGGCAGTTAGGCTTTGGCAGCTGTGGCACTCGGGCTCAGTAGTTGTGGCTCGCGGGCTCTAGAGAGCAGGCTCGGTAGTTGTGGCACACAGGCTTAGCTGCCCCCACGGTATGTGGGATCCTCCCAGACCAGGGCTCTAACCCACGTCCCCTGCACCAGAAGGCAGATTCTTAACCACTGTGCCAGTAGGGAAGTCCAAGGTGTTTCTTGAGGTAGGATTGTATTGCTATAAACTTCCCTCTTAGAACTGCTTTTGCTGCATCCCATAGGTTTTGGGGAGTGGTGTTTCATTGTCATTTGTTTCTAGGTATTTTTTATTTCCTCTTTTATTTCTTCAGTGATCTCTTGGTTATTTAGTAGTGTATTGTTTACCTTCCATGTGTTTGTATTTTTTACAGATATTTTCCTGTAATTGATATCTAGTCTCATAGCATTGTGGTCAGAAAACATACTTCATACGATTTCAATTTTCTTAAATTTACCAAGGCTTGATTTGTGACCCAAGATATGATCTATCCTGGAGAATGTTCCATGAGCACTTGAGAAAAATGTGTATTCTGTTGTTTTTGGATAGAATGTCCTATAAATGTCAATTAAGTCCATCTTGTTTAATGTATTATTTACAGCTTGTGTTTCCTTATTTATTTTCATTTTGGATGATCTGTCCATTGGTGAAAGTGGGGTGTTAAAATCCCTGAATATAACTGTGTTATTTTCAGTTTCCCCTTTTATGGCTGTTAGCATTTGCCTTATATATTGAGGTGCTCCTATGTTGGGTGCATAAATATTTACAATTGTTACATCTTTTTCTTGGATTGATCCCTTGATCATTTTGTAGTGTCCTTCTTTCTCTCTTGTAATAGTCTTTATTTTAAAGTCTATTTTGCCTGATGTGAGAACTGCTACTCCATCTTTCTTCTGATTTCCATTTGCATGGAATTTCTTTTTCTATCCCTTCACTTTCAGTGTGTATGTGTCCCTAGGTCTGAAGTGGGTCTCTTGTAGACAGCATATATACAGGTCTTGTTCTTGTATCCATTCAGCCAGTCTATGTCTTTTGGTTGGAGCATTTAATCCATTTACATTTAAGGTAATTATCGATATGTATGTTCCTATTACCATTTTCTTGATTGTTTTGGGTTTGTTATTGTAGGTCTTTTCCTTCTCTTGTGTTTCCTGCTTAGAGAAGTTCCTTTAGCATTTGTTGTAAAGCTGGTTTTGTGGTGCTGAATTCTCTTAACTTTTGCTTGTCTCTAAAGGTTTTAATTTCTCCTTTGAATCTGAGTGAGATCTTTGCTGGGTAGAGGAATCTTGGTTGTAGGTTTTTCCCTTTCATCACTTTAAATATGTCCTGCCACTCCCTTCTGGCTTGCAGAGTTTCTGCTGAGAAATCACCTATTAGCCTTATGGGGATTCCCTTGTATGTTATTTGGTGCTTTTCTCTTGCTGCTTTTAATATTTTTTCTTTGTATTTAGTTTTTGATAGTTTGATTAATGTGTGTCTTGGCGTGTTTCTCATTGGATTTATACTGTATGGGACTCTCTGTGCTTCCTGGACTTGACTATTTCCTTTCCCATATTAGGGAAGTTTTCAACTATAATCTCTTCAAATGTTTTCTCAGTCCCTTTCTTTTTCTCTTCTTCTGGGACCCCTATAATTCAAATGATGGTACATTTAATGTTGTCCCAGAGGTCTCCGAGACTGTCCTCAAGTCTTTTCATTCTTTTTTCTTTATTCTGCTCTGTGGTAGTAATTTCCACTATTTTATCTTCCACGCCACTTATCCGTTCTTCTGCCCCAGTTATTCTGCTATTGATTCCTTCTAGAGAATTTTTAGTTTCATTTATTGTGTTGTTCATCATTGTTTGTTTGCTCCTTAGGTCTTCTAGGTCCTTGTTAAACGTTTCTTGTATTTCCTCCATTCTATTTCCAAGATTTTGGAACATCTTTACTATCATTACTCTGACTTCTTTTTCAGGTAGATTGCCTATTTCCTCTTCATTTATTAGGGGTGGTGGGTTTTTACCTTGCTCCTTCATCTGTTGTGTATTTCTCTGCCTTCTCATTTTGCTTAACTTACTGCATTTGGGGTCTCCTTTTCGCAGGCTGCATGTTCATAGTTCCCACTTTTTCCCCCACAGTGGGTGAGGTTGGTTCAGTGGGTTTTGTAGGCTTCCTGGTGGAGGGGACTGCTGCCTGTGTTCTGGTGGATGAGGCTAGATCTTGCCTTTCTGCTGGGCAGGACCACGTCCAGTGGTGTTGTGTGGGGTGTCTGTGACCTTATTATGATTTTAGGCAGCCTCTTTGCTGATGGATGGGGTTGTGTTCCTGTCTTGCTGTTTGGTATGGGGTGTCAAGCACTGTAGCTTGCTGGTCATTGTGTGCAACTGGGTCTTAGCACTGAGATGGAGATCTCTGGGAGAGCTTTCACCATTTGATATTAGGAGGGACCTGGTGGTCTCTGGTGGTCCAATGTTCTGAACCCAGCTCTCCCACCTCAGATACTCAGGCCTGACACCTGGCTGGAGCACCAAGACCCTGTCAGCCACACAGCTCAGAAGAAAAGGGAGAAATAAGGGGCTTCCCTGGTGGCGCACTGGTTAAGAATCCACCTGCTAATGCAGGAGACACAGGTTCGAGTACTGGCCCTGGAAGATCCCACATGCCGCAGAGCAACTAAGCCCATGTGCCACAACTACTGAGCCTGTGCTCTAGAGCCTGCAAGCCACAACTACTGAGCCCATGAGCTACAACTACGGAGCTCATGAGCCACAACTACTGAGCCCACGTGCCACAGCTACTGAGCCCATGTGCCTAGAGCCTGCGCTCCTCAACAATAGAAGCCACCGCAATGAGAAGCCCACGCACCACAACGAACAGTAGCCAAAGAAGTGCACAGCAATGAAGAACCAAAGCAGCCAAAAATAAATAAATAAAATAAATAAATTTCTAAATTAATTAATTAAAATGGTTAATTTTATATCCTAAATTTTAAAAAAAGAGAAAAGGGAGAAATAAAAAGAAAAAATATAAATAAATAAAATGAAGTTATTAAAATTAAAAATAAAAAAGTAATTTAAAAAAGAAAGAGAGGGCAATGAAACCAATAAACAAATCCACCAATAATAACAAGTGCTAAAAAGTATAATAATAATTTAAAAAAATGATAGACAGAACCCTAGGACAAATGATAAAAGCAAAGCTATACAGACAAAATCACACAAAAAAGCATACACATACACACACACAAAAAGAGAAAAAAAAAAATATATATATAAAGGAAGAGAGCAACCAAATCAATAAACAAATCTACCAAGATAATAAGCTCTAAATACTAAACTAAGATAAACATAAAACCAGAAACAAATTAGATGCAGAAAGCAAACCCCAAGTCTATAGTTGCTCCCAAAGTCCACCGCCTCAATTTTGGGATGATTCGTTGTCTATTCAGGTATTCCACAGATGCAGGGTACATCAAGTTGATTGTGGAGATTTAATCCACTGCTCCTGAGGCTGCTGGGAGAGATTTCCCTTTCTCTTCTTTGTTTGTACAGCTCCTGGGGTTCAGCTTTGGATTTGGCCCTGCCTGTGCATGTAGGTCACCTGAGGGCGTCTGTTCTTTGCTGAGACAGGACCGAGTTAAAGTAGCAGCTGATTAGGGGGCTGTGGCTCACTTAGGCCAGGGGGAGGGAGGGGTACAGAATGTGGGGCAAGCCTGCAGCGACAGAGGGCAGCATGATGTTGCAACAGCCTGAGGCACACTGTGTATTCTCCCGGGGAAGCTGTCCCTGGATCACGGGACCCTGGCAGTGGCGGGATGCACAGGCTCCCGGGAGGGGAGGTGTGAATAGTGATCTGTGCTTGCACACAGGATTCTTGGTGGCTGCAGCAGCAGTCTTGGTGCTTCATGCCCGTCGCTGGTGCCCACGCTGATAGCTATGGCACACGCCTGTCTCTGGAGCTCATTTAGGTGGTGCTCTGAATCCCCCCTCCTCACGCACCCGGAAACAATGGTCTCTTGCCTCTTAAGCAGTTCCAGACTTTTTCCTGGACTCCCTCCCGGCTAGCTGTGGAGCACTAGCCCCCTTCAGGCTGTGCACCAGCCAACCCCAGTCCTCTCCCTGGGATCTGACTTCCGAAGCTGGAGCCTCAGCTCTCAGCCCCCATCTTCCCCAGACAAGCCTCTCAGGCTGGTGAGTGCTGGTTGGCACCGATCCTCTGTGCGGGAATCTCTCTGCTTTGCCCTCTGCATCCCTGTTGCTGCGCTCTCCCCTGTGGCTCCAAAGCTTCCCCCCCACCCACCCCCTGTCTCTGCCAGTCAAGGGGCTTCCTAGTGTGTGGAAACCTTTCCTCCTTCACAGTTCCCTCCCAGGGGTGCAGGTCCCATCTCTATTCTTTTGTCCCTGTTTTTTCTTTTTTCCTTTGCCCTACCCAGATACATGGGGGAGTTTCTTGCCTTTGGGAAGTCTGAGGTCTTCTGCCAGCATTCAGTAGGTGTTCTGTAGGAGTTGTTCCACATGGAGATGTATTTTTGATGTATTTGGGGGGAGGAAGGTGATCTCCACCTCTTACTCCTCCGCCATCTTGAAGGTCCTCTCTCAAAATCTTTTTTAGAAGTTTTACCGTTTGAAACCTTAATACAGTTTAAAATTTACTTTTATCCTCAAAAACTTCCTGATTAGCAACATTTCTCTCTTTGCCAATGCAGATTGGCAGTTATGCTTCTATTCAACACTAAGGAACTGTGGCATTGATGAACTATGGGACCACATTAATTTTATGTGACAAACTTGTAATTACATGGTATGTAATTTCCTTCAAGGCACTTACCACAGTTTGTAAGTATACATTTATTTGTGTGTATGTCTTAGTCTCTCCAGGACTGAGTATCTTGTAAAATGAGTATGTAGAACTAAATCTGATTTTCTTTCCAGTTCCAAGAGACTGTATTCTAATGGGAATATGCTGAAAGGAAATGATATCAGGATAGCAATTTCTCTCATGAGAAGAACCTGCTTCCCTTCAGGTTACCTGGTGCTGACCAGTAATATAATTATGAGAGCCAGAGCAGCAATGGACAGTGCACATCCAAATGTGGAAAATACATCTAGTGATTCAGGATATTTATATTCCTTTTTGAAACTCTGGAAAGTAAGTTGACTCATTATTTTTAAATAACCATTCTGAAATATCTATGAAAGTCAACATCATAAAGAGATACACTGATTAAAGCAATCAGATATATTGATCAAAATAGCCAGATATGTCTTTTTTTATATAAAGCTGTGATATTTTTAAAGGAAATAAATCAACCCCTTATCTCTAAGCAGTTTACATGAAATAGAGGCTTAAGAACAGTTACCTAACTAATTCAGTTAGGGAAGACATATATACTATCCCTCAATGTCTAAAATCAAAGTTGTTTGTGTTAGATCTAAATTGGCTAGAGTTGCTTTATTTACCCATTAAATTATTTTTATGTGTAACTATAATCCAAGGGAAAATCTGCATATCTAAGCTAATGTACTAAAAATAAAGTTGCAGAAATATTTTTATGGACATGGAAAGATATTCAAATGATCCTGTTCATTTTTCTTCAGAAAATGGGGTATAATTTTTATGTAGTATATCTATATCTACCCCAGCTTTTTAGTATGTAGTCATAGAAAAATATATTCCACATGAGTACGTACTCTTAGAAATCTGGAGAGGTAATAATGGCGGTCACTGGGTGGATAGGATATATATACATAATTATTTTTGCTTGTCTGTACTTTCTAATTTTTCAAATTGTTAAAATTAGAAAAGCTGAAAATGCTTATTTATAAAACATGAAAATAGTATAGAAACATAATTTTAAAAAGCACACGTTCCTCTTTACTGCCTCTACCCCACATCATACCCTACCTCTTGAAATCCTACTCTTCTCCAGAGGTGACCTTTTTATAGGTGCTTACAAATATTATCTATGTCTCTTTGCACAAATAAACAGGGGTTTGTTAACATAATCAAATTATTTTCAAACTGCTATTTTAAGATATCATACACATTTTTCCATGTCAGTATATTTCTGTTGAGTAAGTAGACTCACTCTGTATGCAATGAGTATGTATTGCTTTAGTAGGGAAAAAATTAAAATAAAATAAACTTTGTTTTAAAAAATAATAAAACAGGGCTTCCCTGGTGGCGCAGTGGTTGAGAGACCACCTGCCGATGCAGGGGACACGGGTTCGTGCCCCGGTCCGGGAAGATCCCACATGCCGCGGAGCGGCTGGGCCCATGAGCCATGGCCGCTGAGCCTGTGCGTCCGGAGCCTGTGCTCCGCAACGGGAGAGGCCACAAGAGTGAGACGCCCGCGTACCGCAAAAAAAAGTAATACTAACAAAACAAAAATTTCACATTACTTCCTATCTGCAGTATACTAAGTAGATGACAAAGAAGAATCATAGAATACATATATCTTCAGATCTTAGAAATCATCTATACACTCAGAGCCTATCTGCTCTTAAACTTTACGTACAATTCTAATCAGCTTTTTTTTTTTAATTTTGCAACCCCAAACTAATTATAAACATGAGAAGGTGGGCATTGAGGCAGATTCAGATATTAGTAAGAATAGCTGAAAGTCTGAGTTCAAAAAAGCAGAAAAATAACTATGACAGTATAGTCTGTATCATTTAATATACAAAGCAATCTGAGCTTTACACAGCTATTCAATAATACTAATGATCTTAAGATATCAAAAAAGGTAAAATTTTATCTTTACATTTCTGATTGAGAAATCAGATCTCTCTATAATGCAAGTTATAAAATAAATAGTCAAAATCAATTTTTAAATATTTGGTAATTAAAATAAGAAAACGATAGTTATCTCAAAAATATTTTAAAAGCAAGGCTCTATAATTTGATATTCTATGTTGTACCAGTACGTTCTGGATCTCCATTGGCTTCTCAAATACGGGTACATCTTAGCTACTAGAAAATTAAAACATCTGCTTCTCTTTGGAAGAGTCATAGTGTTACTAGGCCCTTAGTAAGGGTAAGACACTCTACATCCCTCCCCATTCCACTGCATATAAAAACATTCCATCCAGTATATAAACAAACATTTTTGTTTTCACCAGAATAATAGGTTTCTGGAAATGAAACAAACAGAAGCCCGTCTTCCTAAAAAGGTCAGCCCAAGAAATCTCAGAGGTGTATAAACAGCTGCACACCAGAGCTGTTGCCAGTTACTTGTACGGGGTAGCACTGGAGTGAAACAGCACACACGGAGGTATTATGGGACAAGTTGAATTAAAGAGCTTTTCCTCTTATATCTTCTGGCATAAACTTAGTAACTTAGATGATTACAATGGAAAAAGCTTTGGGTAACTGATGCAAATTGCCCACCCACAGCTATGTATGTACTGAACCTGTCTTCAGCACACAGCTATACAGCCTTACCTCTGGCTGTAGCAACTTCATGCTTCTGATATGTGAGTTAGTTGAGTGGAGTCCGTCAGCTCCTCTTTTGCACATGGGCTCCCTTCTCATTATTAAATACACAGTACTGAACTCATCTATCCGGAGACTATATTGCAAAAAACTCTATTCTACTTGCCTTTACCAGCACTTCCCTTTTTAGTCCTCTAACTCCATTCCCTGTTTTTCCATTTAATCTGAGTTGAGCGTCTATGTAAACTAACCCCCCAAATTATCTCCAGTTAGTACATACCAAAATCGTATATAAGGAAATTCTTGTCAGGAAGGAGATAACCGTGTACACCCTTACCATCAATACCGCAAAGTTAGTAGTATGGTTGCAGCGGCAGCGCAAGAATCCATCAATGACTCCTTCTTTGTGACAGCCATGTGTGTCCCAATCCTTCAGGGAAAAATTCCAATAGACACAGGCATAGGAATGAAGCTGGAATTCTTTTTCATTGTACTGTGAATTGATAAGACAATGGCAACTGATTTTTCAAAATGCTTAACTGGGTAGAAAAAATCAAACAGGCCAAGATAAGCATATGAGAAACCAATTAGATATGTACAAAGCATAGCATCTTCATTACAGATTGAGGAGAGGAAAAAGGATATAAAATTCAAAGTAGTTAATTTTGGGTTTAGCTAGTCTACAAAAATATGGATGGGATAAGTTAAAGTGAATACTGTCAAAGAATCTTTCAAAGAGTTGTTCTGTGAATTTCTTTTACCCAAACTGTCCCTGGTTTTGTAATCAAGAGTGGGCTGAATTATTTCTGTTAATAGGAAAACTCACCCTTGGACTAAAAAACATTTCAACAGAAGTGCTCTGATCTTCCACATTTTCATCAGTTTTGCTTGAGATAATTTTTTGACTAAAATGTGATTTAGCTATAAAAGTTTTTGATTGGAAAAGCTTGTTGTTTTGATACACTACAAAGCCACATGCCTTGGCATTAGCTGTGAGGGGGGAAAAAGGACACTAAAATTAATAAATGAACCCTAGGGTAAGCAAGAAACAAAGTCCCATGCCATCACTGAACTGCATGACTGCTTAATACTTGGGTAAAGTACAGAAAACATGGTTTGCTGGCTGCCTTTAATTGCAGTATGTAATTAACATATATGATCTGTGGTTGGCTTTTCCTGAGATAAGATTCCTTATGTTCTAAATGGAAACCATAATTCCTGTCTAATCCGCCTGGAAAAAAAAAAGGAAGGATATCATGTATAAAGTAAACATTCTTGCTTTCTATGCAGTGAGACGGAGTGAACACGATGTGAAGGTAGCTCAAGACCACGTTGCTTCCCCCACTGATAAGACATCAAACAAGAAACAGCAGAGGGTGAACATCAGGACAGCTGTACCTAGAGGATTGCTCTGTGAGGTCTGTCTCCCATTCAGAGGGACTGAGCAGGGACCACTGTATTAAGAGACTGGAGCTCAAGTTGTGCATATCAGGGAAACAGCAGAGGGTGAACTCTGCTGTCTTTCACAAGTGAAGAACTTGTGTGTGTGTATTTGCATGTGTGTGTATATATATACACGTGTGTGTGTGTGTATATATACACACACACACACACACACACACACACACATATATGTATATTATATATACAAGGAAAACTAAAGTGGTGGTGGTGAGACCAGCCTAATCAGTCTTGTGCTTTGAGAGATAGGCAGGCAAGGCCCTGACAGCCCCCCAGATGTCCTCCACAGCCAGCCACTTTGCTCTGTCCTCATCTGGGAAATAAAGACATTGGCTTCTGAGGTGTTTTCATGGCATGTTAAGCCCACCAAATTGTTCCTCCTGGATACTAGGTGACAAAGTTAACCCTAAAAATGTAGTATGGCTTCTTTTTAATCTTATTTTTATAAAAGAATGACATGCTTGATGTAAAATCCAAATCCATCCAAGTATATAGATTTAAAACATGAAATTCCCTACTCACCCTCTCCTCATTTCTACAGTATTCTGGTTATTTATTAGAAAATCATCTTTTCATCTAGATAATTAGATTCACTAGAATAAATTATATTTACCATTATCTTATAATTTTAAAAGAATCTCCATATCTCTAGACATAATCCTCCTTGATGTTTATTTATATTCTCTCTTTTCTTGATCAAATTTGTCAGAAGCTTGCATATTTTTCATTAGTCTTTCATGGAATCAAATTTTTATTTTGTTGATCAACTCTAGCATTTGTTAATTTCTATTTTTATTAATTTATGCCCTTTTTATTAATTCCTTCCTTCTAGATTTCTTTACATTTATTTTAATTTTTATGCCTCTTTAGCTGAATGATTATTTTTTAACAATTTCTTTTATTATCTAATGAATTTATTAAAGGATATACATTTTCCTTTAAATACATAAATTCAAGGTGTACTGAATACCTAAGTACAAACACAAACACTAAAAATATTCAGGAGAAAATATAGGAGACTAGCATGACTTTAGTAGAGCAATGAATTTTTTTTAAGTACCAATTACAGAAAAAAGATTGGACTGCATTATAAATTAAAATTTGAGTATGACAAAAGACATGAAAAACCAAGTAAAAGATAGCTATAGACTGGAGAGAAGATATTTGCAACTTCTACAACCAATAAGGAATTAGCCATTAGAATTATATAACCAGTGAGAATTATGAACTTAGTCTTTCTAAAATATGTACTTTCCGGCACTGGATTTTTTTTATTTGGGGAGAGAATAAAAGTAAATGTGTGTGTTTGGTTTGCTTATCGTAGTTGAATTAACCAGTTTTTTTTTAGACTCTGAAAAGTACAATGTATGGATACCAAGGGGGAAAGAGTGGGGTTGGGAGGAATTGGGAGATTGGGATTGACACATATACGCTAGTGGTATTATGTATAAAATAGACAACTAATGAGAATATACTGTATAGCACAGGGAACTCTACTTAATTCACTGTGGTGACCTAAATGGGAAGGAAATCTAAAAAAGAGGGCATATATGTATATGTATAGCTGATTCATTTTGCTGTACAGCGGAAACTAATGCAACATTGTAAAGCAACTATACTCCAACAAAAATTAATTAAGAAAAAAAAAGAAAAGTACAAACATTTCAAGATAGACATAAGAATTTCTAAAGGGCCACATGCAAGATGATAAGGAGCTCATGGTGGGCACCATACTAGTAGAGATAACTGAAAATTGGTACTGCTAGATGATGACTGCATCAATTACATAAAATATCCCAAGGTCAGGTCTATAGGATGAATTTAAGCCTGTGAGTGCCATTCCACTAGTAAACACAGGCAAAGCTTATGACTGAGTATTTTTTAAATGTATTTTAAAATGTAAAACTGAACCACTTTAGCTAGATTTTTGTTGGAAAACAGATTTGCATCCATGGCCAGAGCATTTCAATTCTGCTACCCTCCAAAGGGTTTTTGCAAAGAAAGAGAGGAAAAAATAAAAAAAGAAATTGTCTCTATGGCCTAGAATAGTAGACTTGACATTAACATAATTTGTCAGAACTCAAACATACTCAAACACAAATTATTCAGTGTGAAACAGTAAACATTATTTCTCGTTCAATGGATGTAAGTTATTAATTCCATGAATTGGAGTGCATTTTTTCATGTAACATAACTTAAGACCTGCTTTTCGTGGTGTTGAGCAAGATCTGAAGTTCAGCCTGTTCATTCAGATTCAGTTTGTCCACACTTGCATTTACAACTGTGGAACCAGAAACCAGAGAATCCCTAGTTCCTATGAGAAGGAAAAAAGGCAGAATTTCATAAAAGTCTACACTTTCACGAATAGAGCATTATCGGTAGCAGAATGCTCTCTGCTATTACAAGAACCTGAAACAAACAGCTCACCTTTCAGCACAGTGAAGAGAACACCTGTAGATCCCACAGTGCCTTCTGAGGAGAAATTAACAGACTGTATTGCTATATTAGGTTCTACCACTGACGTGTTGGACAAAGACAAGGAATAAGTTTCAATTTGCTCAATAAGCCTGCATAGAATAAAATGTAACAACATAATATTGTGGAGATTTGTCATAAAATCAGTTGTGTGTGTCCCACATTCCAGTAGAAAGGAATGACCACAGAATTCATGTGATCACAATATTGGCACAATTCCCTAAAAATATCTGACTTTCTTTACGAGAGTCTTACTTTATTACGTATACCTTTTTTTAAAGTTCTGGTGGACTCTTCCCACTGACGGGTACCTTGGACACAGATGCCAGAAAGCTGGAATTCAAGAATGACCGATTTCCCAGTAGAAACAGTCTTTGTTATTCTGCTCTTCTCATAAAAGGATGGCGCTACCACCCTCCAATGACCAGGCATTTGATTCTTGTTTCTCCAGTGCTGAGACTCAATTTCCACTTATTCAACTCTCTCCTCTCACACAAACCCCTCGGGTTCCAAAGCATCTCTTATAAGTGTCGACTCCTGAGGTGAGAGTTCATATGGAATTATGGAAGAGCAGATCTCTGAGCTCATTGCCTCGGCTATTAACTAAACTTTGCAGGTTTTCACAATGTTCTTTTCTACTTTGGATAAGTTAAAAGATAGATTAGATGGAAGGTGGGAGGGAGTGGGGGGAATCTGTTAATTTGGTGCTCTCCAAAGGTAAGTCATAAGACTGTTTCTTTTCCTGTTTCCTATAAAAAATATTTCCACTCTTTCTGTACTTGACAAAACAAAATGTCTCTAAGATAACTGGTTCAATCTAGTTTTCCCAGAAATGAAAGAATTTCATTAATATGTAATTGTTCTTTATTCTAAATCTTTATTCCTGACACTAATATATCTTTTCTCTTCCCCAAGTGAGATTTTAAAAAGAAATAAATTTTTAAATAATTTTAAAAACTTCATAAAAAGAATGTGATAGTCATTCATATGGAAACATTCAAGTCAACTTCTCTATTTCAAAAGTTTTCCTTTCATAACACCATTTTCTGTAATTTTCAGCAATTCACACTATGCATTTCCCACTTAATGAATAGCAATCATACTCCAGAGCTGCTTTCGACAGGAGGAGTACCTAACAAAACTACAATCTGCTAAGAACATAGTTCATACATTCATTCAACCAACAGTGTCTGTTGAGCACCCACTAAAAGGTCAGTACCTGTGAAACACTGGGGATACTAAGGGGAGCTCCTTCAGGCATTTGAAGGCTAAAGGGAAAAATGGGCCAGGTACATGGGGGTGTTTACTGCTTTTAAAGGGCTGCTCTAGCCACAGCCACTTGTAAGGCCTTTATTCCTTCCATATTATTCTTTCCTCCTCTTGTCGTAACTGATTGGAAGATAGGTGGGTGCATGTCTCAGAGATCCCAATCAGGAGGCTGGCCATCAACCTAGTACAAATGACTAGAAGCAATCTGATTCTTTTCCCTAGGAATCTTCCATTTAGTGCAGCAGTTATATCAGAAAAGCCTGGCTTTCAAGGGGACCAGAGAGGTCATTAGAGTCGGCCCTCCGTATCCCCGGGTTTCGTTTCCGTGGTTGGTTGAATTTGCTAATGTGGAACCCCACGCAGATACGGATAGCCAACTACACCATTTTATATAAGGGACTTGAGCATCCGGGCATTTTGGTTTCCGTGCGGAGCCGGGGAGGTAAGAGAGGGGACGGTCCTGGAACCAATTCCCCACGGATACTGAGGGAGAATTGCATATCATTGTAAGGACAAATACAAATTAAAAATGAGAGGCTTAATTCTTCCTGTGGAAAATAAGGGAAGAAATTTCCCTCCCCTCCTTTTTCTTTGAGCATTTACTTTAGAAAACTTGCAGGCACTTTCTCTTCTCTTTGAAATGTAAATAAATCCTTTTGAAAACTAGATTGGCATTTTGTCAAAGACCTAGGAATGTCTTTCTCAGGGACCTGGGAACCATCTCTTTGAAATGGAAACATCGAGGGAGCTAGCTAGTGCCCCTATCTCCCAGTTTCTGTGGGAGAGTAGTAGCCTAACTTCGGTGGGTGGGCACCTTGCTCCAAGTTGCAAAACTACCTCCTTTCATAAAGATATGAAAGGTTTGTTCTTCCTCTGGATAAAGTCAACTAGCTAACACAAAAGGTCACCTCAATTACCCAGCTAACTTAGGATAAACTGTGTGTGACAAATAGTGCTGTCGAGTTCTCTTAACTGAGGACTAGTTACTATTTATCTGAAAACATGTATGTAACAGGTTGTATCTGCTTGCCTACATAAAGAGGTCAGATTCCCTTCTTCTTCCCAGTCTCTTAGGGGTTTGTCTGTGATGTTCGTCACATTCTGGTTTAATGCCTGTGCAATAATTAAAGTGTTTTCTTTCTCTACTACCTTTGTGGAGAGGATTTCTGGGTTGGGAAAAGATTTTGTTTTTAATTTTACTTCCCCAACATCATGAAAGGGTTAAATTATAAGAGAGCAGAAACTATAAATAAAGATGAGACATACATGTTTACTGAGTCATGTTAATGATAAACACAGCTGCTAACCTATTTTTCCAAGATTTAATATGGATAAGTCAGGTATTATGCTAGCAATTTACATACATTATCTCACTTGAGCCTCACAAGAATCCTGCTGAAGCGAGTCCCAAAATCACTTCCATATTACACTGAAGAATCTGAGGCTCTTTGGAGAGATATGGAGTAATTTGGCCTAAATCATGTAGCTACTAAAAAGCAATGCTAAGATTTGAATCCAGAACCGTCTGATTTCAACAGCCACTGCCATTACATTCTCCCACAGGGAAGACCCAAAACTGCTCTACTGAGAGCTTCAAAGCTGCCTTAGAAGTCCTGCCATCCCCCTGGTCCAGCATCCATAGGGCCCAGCTGTATTATGATCCTGTTCCTAGGTTCCCAGGAGATTCCATATGCCTCTTTACAGTAGCTCTCTTTTGGTTAAGATAACTTGATCAGCTGTCTTATAAGCAAAGAAAGCTGGCTAGAACAGAAATGCAAACAGAAATATGCAATGGAAATGTACAAGGTAGTCAGTATTAGCAGTTCTATGTTCCCAGAGTTAGGTAAACAAGGACAACTAGGAGCTTGAATGTAACAGCAAAGTTTCAAGGTTATGGATCAGTCTTTACAGCAAGTGTTCAAAACGGAGAAATAAGGTCTTAGATTCACTGATTGAGTCAGATGCCTTTACCAGCAGAGACTCTGCCCTGGCTGGGCCCACTTCAACACCCTGCCTCCTCCCAGTTTAGAACAAGAGAATGCATGAAAGGATGCTGGAGAACTCTGCCGTGACAACGTGTGATGACTGAAGCTGGAGTGAGTTCTTTCCTCCCTGTCACTCTCCTCTGTTTCACCCTCACCCTGTCCACTTCTCCCCATATGTGTAGAAGGGGGGTTCAGTAGCTTAGAGACACAAAAAGGAAACTGTAGATAAAAGAAAGGGAAAGTCAGAGTGAGATTCACCATTTAGGCTGGTGCCTATCAGGAGACCTTGCACGTTGGTGTCAGTTCAGCGGGTGGAGTTTGGAAAGGAAGAGTTGCCCCAAGTAACAACTAATTTCCTTCCAGGGGAGAGAGGAGAGAGAGAGAGATTACCTCTGTTGGCAGCTCACCAAGAGTGTTCTCCTGAGGAGAGCTAAGGGCTTGCTGACATGATCTTAGGGCTCGAGATTGAGGCGAAAGCCTTATTTACATGAATAAAGACCTGAGTCCACAGGGTTTACGCAAAAGATCACCTGGGAGAGGGTAAACTGATAGCCCATCATTAGAAAAATAAGTAGACTAGAAATTCAGAGTGGGAGGAAGGAAGGATTGAGTGTGGTTATACCATTTCATATTTCAGCGCATCCTATATTGAAATTTTTTATTTCTCCTCTAAACACATTCTTCTATGCCATTTGGACTTTACACATAAATCACACAGAATTGTTTTCTTTTTTCTCCATGCCTTAAGCCAGTAAAATTCATAACTGTTTATTAATGGGGCAGTGTTTTCATCTATCTCATGACCTGTTACTTTCTCAGCCAAATCCCACAATGGCTCTTTCCTCAGCCTCCTCACCAAAAACATCCACTCCTCTCCTTGGCCTCCAGCAAGACTGCAAACACAGAACCTCCAGCTCTGAAGGGAGTTCACTGAACATAGACTCTGGACCAACTTCAAGAAAAATGGGAGTGTTCACACTAGTGAGACTCCTAGAGAAATCTGAAGTCATAAAATACACCAGTTCAATTGTTTATAACACCTCTACCATCATCTCTCAGAATTATAATCTTGTCAATGTTCTGTTTCAGGCATTTGCACTTTTTCTACTTTGAGGACTCAACACTAAATAGGTACTGGTTATAATATTAGAGAACTGAGAACTACTAGGAATTTCTCCTAAGGAAATAATAGGTCATGAGAACAAAGATTATGTACAAGAATGAAACACCAAAAGACTTGAAGCTATCTAAATGTCCAGCAGAAGAGAACTGCTTAAATAATAGTTGACTCATATAATGCAGTTATCTAAAATTTATGATGTAGATGCATAAGTATTTATATTAAAAAGATGTTTACAAAGTATTAAAATGACAAAAACAAGTTATAAATTAAAAGAGTATGTAGGGCTTCCCTGGTGGCACAGTGGTTGAAAGTCCGCCTGCCGATGCAGGGGACACGGGTTCGTTCCCCGGTCCGGGAAGATCCCACATGCCGCGGAGTGGCTGGGCCCGTGAGCCATGGCCGCTGAGCCTGCGTGTCCGGAGCCTGTGCTCCGCAACGGGAGAGGCCACAACAGTGAGAGGCCTGCGTACCGCAAAAAAAACCACAAAAAAACAACAAAAAAACCCCCACAAAAAGCCATAATAGTTACTCAAAAAAGAAAAATACATAACCAAATGAAAGATGGTGATTCTCTTGTCCCAAAAAAAGTAATATCTTTCAAGCAAGTGTGATGTCCCTTGATGGCTATATTACTGACATTTTTACGCTTCCTGATTCAACAGCACAGTTATTTTTTGTAGCCGTATCCGTTTTGTAAATTATAAAGAAATATTTAAGACACAAAAAACATATAAAAATTATGACGGTAGGACTTCCCTGGTGGTGCAGTGGTTAAGAATCCGCCTGGGCTTCCCTGGTGGCGCAGTGATTGAGAATCTGCCTGCTAATGCAGGGGACACAGGTTCGAGCCCTGGTCTGGGAGAATCCCACATGCCGCGGGGCAACTAGGCCTGTGAGCCACAACTACTGAGCCTGCGCGTCTGGAGCCTGTGCTCCGCAACAAAAGAGGCCGCGATAGTGAGAGGCCCCCGCTTGCCACAACTAGAGAAAACCCTTGCACAGAAACGAAGACCCAACACAGCAAAAATAAATTAATTAATTAATAGATTCCTACCCCCAATATCTTCTTTAAAAAAAAAAAAAGAATCCGCCTGCCAATGCAGGGGACACAGGTTCGAGCCCTGGTCCAGGAATATCCAACATGCCTCGGAGCAACTAAGTCCATGCGCCACAACTACTGAGCCTGCACTCTAGAGCCTGCGAGCCACAACTACTGAGCCCGTGTGCCACAACTACTGAAGCCCATGCACCTAGAGCCTGTGCTCTGCAACAAGAGAAGCCACCGCAATGAGAAGCACGCACAGTGCAACAAAGAGTAGCCCCCACTCACCGCAACTAAAGAAAGCCTGCACACAGCAAGGAAGACCCAAGGCAGCCAAAAATAAATAAATTTTAAAAAACAAATACTATAAAAAATAAATTATGATGGTAAGTATCTAAGGACATACCACAGGAAGTAAGTACCAATACAGTTGAAGCTCTTCTTTTACCTCTGAGCTTTTAATCAAGAAGCTGGAGGGCTTCCCTGGTGGCGCAGTGGTTGAGAGTCTGCCTGCCGATGCAGGGGACACAGGTTCGTGCCCCGGTCCGGGAAGATCCCACATGCCGCAGGGCGGCTGGGCCCGTGAGCCATGGCCGCTGAGCCTGCGCGTCCGGAGCCTGTGCTCCGCAACGGGAGAGGCCACAACAGTGAGATGCCCGCGTACCGCAAAAAAAAACAAAAAGAAGCTGGAAAGAACTATGTAAAGAGTAGAATCATGAATACTTGAGTAAGCATGATATATGTGGGCAGAGGCAATTTAGATTCGACAAATGGAACGCTGGTCTAAATAATTTCTTAGAATAAATAAGGCAAAGAAGGACATAGGAAGGAGCAGTGCATACAATTTATTTAGTGTTTCAAAAAGCCCTTGACACACATAGAAATAAATATCTAAATAAAATGTGAAAAATTTTCCCAGGTTCATTATTCACTATCAAACACTTGCATAAACATCTAGAATTAGTTACTGAGATATCCGGTTCTGCAGGAAGTGGATGATAACCTGCAGAAAGGTGTGAGAGGCAGGAGGATTGGTCAGATGAAAATCAATGCAAACCAAGGACTGTTAAAACGTTTAGGGAAAATCATATGGGATAATGGGCTCTAAGCTGTCGGGAAAGGGGTCTATGAATTTAAAGGGCTACTCTTAGAAGATATTACCCAATCTGGCATTAAAATCGTATATGTCGTCAAAATCCTAGATATCATAAGGGAGCATATTAGAAATAGAAAATATCATTTGCTCCTTTATTCTTGGAAAGCCTCTGTGCAAGCAAGGTTGTCACGCTTCAGGAAAGGTGTGATGAAGCTAGAAAATGTTCCAAGATGGAAAACTAAAATGATCAAAGAGGTGAAGGACTCCTAACTGTGAAGAGACTTAACTGCAATTCTACCTAGAAATATGAAGTCTCAAAATAGATATGGTGTAAACCTACAGTCTACCCAGTCTTTAAAATTGAGATAAATTATGTAACAGCAGATCTTAACCTGATCAAACTCCAGGAGATGGAGGAGGCTGCAAGAATAAATCTATTGAAGAATTAAAAGGAATTTACTACTGATCTATATTTCAGTTTTTAGGAAAACTGGAATTATGTGAGGTAACACCCAAAACTTTGAACATTGGCATCACGAAATGGAGCCAAACCCTTCCACAAAATCTTCCTTGATGCCTCTTCTAGGGACCTAACACTAGTTGGAGAGATGATAGGTATGACCCAGCATAGAAATTCATATGCCTAAACAGAGGAGATGCTTGGAAAAGCACAAACCATTCAGAGTGTTCTTGTCACATGTTTGCAAGGAAGAGCCATATCTTCCCACTGGAATTCTGTGAAAAGTAAAATTCTCATAGGTACTGCTTTCACAGAAATTAACTATAAGGGAAAGAAAAAATATTCTTCATCATAAATTCATCATTAATCAAAAAATTTTCATTATAAATTTTCACTATTCTTTCTCAAATTTCAAACCAGATAAAAATCAAAGTTCAAAACCTCTCTGGTGTAATTTGAAGGGTAATAGAAGGCTTATAGGACTCACTGACCAGCCAGGAACTACATACTTTCTTATCTAGTTAAGTTACTACCATTACAATAACTAGTATGTTCGATTACAGGTTCCAGTTAAAATGTGCACAATATATAACTCAGTCAAGGTGGGATGTGATCACTAACACATCAGAAAGGACAGTGTATCAGATTAGTTGAAATCTTGAAAATCAAAGATATAGAGCCTACAGTAGCAAAGGGCATCATGAGGGTGTGGGTTAAACAAAAAGCTAAAGTCATGGAGTATGTGGGATACACTGGCTGGTTGGAGGGTAGGTACTTATAGGAGTGAGCTTCTAGGGCTCTGAATCTTAAGCAGGCAGCATGAAGTGTGTAGAGTGTTGGGAAGCACACTGCAGATCAAGAAGTGGCTTTGAACTTTGATTCTGAGATACCATTGACTGAAGTCAAGCCACTAATTTAATAACATCTCTCCAAGAGAAAGGAAGAAAAAACAAACACTTCATCTAAGTATATACTTGGATGAGAAGATGCCTCTTGATTTCAGAAAAGTTAAGTATGTTAGAATTATGATATTTGAAATGGGGTAATATGGCGTATCACCAATTGAAAGGAGCTGAGAAAACCATATTACCCATTGCTCTATAGTAGACACTGCAGTCAGAAAGAAAAGCAACTGAGTTTTACAGAGAAACTTAACAGTTGGGAAAGAAATGAGGTGTGCTGAACATACAGGTAAATAGCACAAGAAAACTCAGCTTTTACTATTGAGCTAATAAACACATCTTAAATCCATCATCATTATGCCCATTGTTACTACAGTCATTAACAGAAGCTTCAAGAAGCTTTGCTGCTGTCCTTATAAACACAAGAGTCACCTAAATCTCACACCCTAGTATTATCCCAAGTAACTTACTGATTGTACATCTCCGTCCTTTCCACTATTCTGGACAAATGCATCTGCCATTTTCCCAGGCTCCACCATTCTTACAGAACTCTATAGGGGTGCTAGATGTGGGGTAAGCGTTCCTAAAGAAACAATAAATAACAGAATACTATATGAACTGGCTGATTAGTTTCTCTTTTGGGGTCTGTGGCCTTTAATTTCTATATGTAAAACCATTATTTTGAATACCATTGCTGAAAAATATTATTTGTAAGATCATCAAAAAATATATACACTGATAATCTACACAGGGTATACAACGCTTACTAGATGTTATGAATATGAAAAAACCATATTTGAAAGATACGACACTTTGACCAAGGAGATTAGAATCTACTGAAGGAAACAGGAGATTATATAGATGATATATATATAGACTAGATAGATAGATATAGATGAACCATGTCAATATGCAGATCTATAAGTGCTATAAGAATACAGAAGAGAGATGTTGAGGACAGAGGTAACCCATCCAGAGAAGACTTTTCAGAAGAGGTGGTGTTAGCATCAGATTTTAAGACTAAAGAAGTCAGATAATGAGAATGATTATAATTTTTGTGACTTTCTGTTTGAATAAAAAAGAAACAACAATCCCACAAGGACTCAGAGGCAAAAAATACACAAATCAATTTTTTTTTTTTTTTTTTTTGTGGTACGCGGGCCTCTCACTGCTGTGGCCTCTCCCATTGCGGAGCAAAGGCTCCGGACGCGCAGGCTCAGCGGCCATGGCTCACGGGCCCAGCCACTCCGCGGCATGTGGGATCTTCCCGGACCGGGGCACGAACCCGTGTGCCCTGCATTGGCAGGCGGACGCTCAACCACTGCACCACCAGGGAAGCCCTATACAAGTCAATTTTCACTGCAAAGTAAAGGAGCTGTTACAGTGGAGGATTACTGGACTGAATGTCAATATTATGACATAGTATGAGTGTGTTTCATGTTTGGTAATTGCAATCATTGTTGCTTTGTTGTGGTCATACATTTACAATGCTTGGTGTCAGTTTATTTATCTCTTGTAAAAATAAAATACAGTGTGTGTGTGTGTGTGTGTGTGTGTGTGTGTGTGTGAAAAAATAAAATTAAAAAAATAAAGAAGTCAGATAAAATGTAGGCAGGATACAAACAGCAAAAATTCAAAAACATGGAAAGTTCTGATGTGTCCAAGAACAGAGAAAAGCTTAACATATCAGGAGCGTTGGTTCTGCGTGGATCAACAGCAGGACATAAGCTGCATTGTAAGCAACTTTATAGAACAAGCCAAAAAGATTTAACCCTGCAGGAGCCTAGAGGGGTCTTAAAACAAGGAAGTAACATAGTAAGGAATGTTTTTTAGGAAGATATCTCAAGCAATACGGGAAGTGACTGAGGCTGGGAGGCAAAGAAGACCAGCTAGCTAAATGAGAACCTGATCTAAAACAGTGGCTCTAAGGAAGTCAGGTGTCAATCAACTCAGGAGCATACCTGAGACTCGATTGTTTGGATCTAGTGACTGGTTATTTTGAGTTGGGGACACTGGGGACACTGGGGACTCTAAATTGAAAGACAGGGTAGATGGTGAACAAATTAACTAACCTTATGAATACAGGAAGCAGAGTTCCAGTTCCAATAATGATGGAGTAGATTGTACCATATTAACGCTCCCCCAGACGACAATTTTAAACACTGGACAAAAATTTAAAACTAACTACTTGAGGACATTGGACAGCAATAAAAAGCAGAGAGAAACTGAAGGCTATTCCAAGTTTATACAGTCTCTCCACTAAGAGCACTACCCAGTCTGTATAGCAGGAGTGGCTGAAACACCAGCAGAAAGCCACAGTCTT
Source organism: Monodon monoceros (assembly GCF_005190385.1). NCBI lineage: Eukaryota > Metazoa > Chordata > Mammalia > Artiodactyla > Monodontidae > Monodon > Monodon monoceros. The sequence goes on along the minus strand of NW_021703767.1, from coordinate 48,006,964 downwards.
AATGGGTCGAGGTATGAAAGGAGACAGTCTGGGGCTACCACACAACTAGAAATTGAAGGGAGATATCCCGGAAAGGAGGGAGCCATATAGAAGGGAGACTCAAAGTCTGGGTGTAAATTCCCCTAAAATTTGAAGGAAAAAAAAGACTTAAAAAAATAAACAGAGGTTCTGGGACATGTGGGACAATATCAAAGAGTCTAACCTATAAACAAATGGAGTCCCAGAAAGGGAGAAGAGAAGGAATAGGGCAGATAAAATATCTGAAGGAATAATGGTCAAAAATTCTCAAACTTGGTACAAGAAGCGCAGTAAAGCTCAAGCAAAATAAATGCAGGGAAAACCACACTTAGACACATCATGGTTGAAATGCTAAAACTCAAAAATAAGGAGAAAATACTGAAAGCAACCAACTACCAGCCCAGACAGTTTTACTGATGAATTAGGGAATAAATAATACCAATCTTGTATAAACTCTTTTAGAAAATAGAGAAAGGGAGAAACTTCCCAAATGATTTTATAATGCCAGGATAGCCCTCATACCAAAATCTGACAAAAACATTATAAGAAAAGAAAATTACAGACCAATAAACCTCATTTACACAGATGCAAAAATCTTTTTGAAATAGTAGCAAATCAAATCCAGCAATATATAAAACTGACAATCCATCATGACAAAGTGAGATTTATACCAGGAGTGCAAAGTTGGTTTAACAATAGAAAATTAAGTATTTAATTCACCATATGCCAAATTAAAGGGGGAAGACCATATGATCATTTCAATAATCATAAATTCAAAAATCATTTCAATGAAGGGGCAAAAATCGTCCAACATACTTTTTAAACTCTCAGCAAATAAGGAATAAAAGGGAACTTCTTCAAACTGACAAAAATCATCTATGAAGACCCTACCACTAGCATCATACTTAATAGTGTAATATTGAATGCTTTCCCCCCTAAGACTGACAGAAAAGAGTTTAATATAACTGCTGTAACCACTTTTATTCAACATTGTGCTGAAAATGCTGACCAGTGCTACAGGTAAGAAAAAGAAATAAAAAGCGTAAAGAAAGGGAGAAATAAAGCTATCTTCTGTTGCAGATGACATCATCAAATACATAGAAAATCCTAAGGTGTCTCAAAAAAAGCTGCTAGAAGTAATAGTAAATTTAGCAAGGTTTCATGATACAAAATAAACAAAATTATATTTATTTCTATATGCTAGCATCAAATAATTGGGAAATAAGATTATTAAATAATTTCCATTTAAATTAGTTTAAAAATCATAAAATTTTTGGAACAAAATGTGTGTAAGATCTCATTACTGAAAGAAATTTTAAAAGATCTAAACAAGTGGAAATATATACCATGTATGTATGAAAGACTCAAAGCTGTTAAGGTGTATATTTTCCCAAAATTGATAAGGCCAAAATCCAAAAACTAAAGAACTTTTTTGTAGAAATTGACAAACTGATCTTAAAGTGTTATTGAAATGTAAGAGACCTGGAAAAGCCAAAATAAACAGGGAACTCTACTCAATACTCTGTAATGGCCTATATGGGAAAAGAATCTAAAAAAGGAGTGGATATATGTATATGTATAACTGATTCACTTTGCTGTACACCTGAAACTAATACAATATTGTAAATCAACTATACTCCAATAAAAAATTTTTTAAAAAGTAAAAGAAAAACAGAGTTGGGTGACTGACATTACTAATTTTATGACTTACTATACAGCCATAGCAATCAAAACATTATGAGATCATCATAAAGATAGCCAGATATACCAATAAAATAGAATAAAGAGCTTAGAAATAGATAAAACATATATAGTCAGTTGATTCTTTAAAAAGATTACAAGGCAATTCAATTGGAAAAGGAAAAATGTTTCAACAATGGACTAACTGGATTATATACCACACTCAAAACTCAATTTGAGATGGACCAGAGACCCAAAAGCAATAGTTAAAACTACAAAGCTTCTCTGAGAAAACAGGAGAATATCTTTGCAACTTTGGGAAAGACAAAATTTTTTTTTAAAGAGGACACAAAAAGCACGAAACATAAAAAGAAAAAAATTGATAAATTGTACTTAAAACTAAAAACTTCTCAGCAAAAGACACTGTTAAGAAAATTAAAATGGAAGCCACAGACCGGGAGAAAATATTTGCAGTACTTTTCTGACAAAGGAAGTGTTTCTATAACTTTAAATTAGGATTGTAATTTGTAAATTGTAAAGAGTGCACATTACTAATAAGAATACAAACAACCCACTTTTTTAAATGGACAAAAGATTTGAATACACAGTCCATAAAAAAAGATATATGGAAGGGCACTAAGCACACGAAAATGATCAGCATATTAGTCATCAGAGAAACGCAAGTTAAAACCACAATGAAATATCATTTCACACCCAACTAGAACAGCTAAAATTAAAAAACCAACGATGCCAAATGTTGTTAAGGATGTGAAACAGCTGGAACTCTAGCAAATTGCTGCTGAGAATTTCAAATGGTACAACCATTTTGGAAAGATGTTTGGCAGTATCATAAGGCTAAAGATACACCTACCTATGACAGAAATTCCACATCTAGATAGATATGCAAAATAAGTGGAAATATATGTCCACAAAGATACTTGAATGTTTCTATTACCTGCAGTGGATGCTATTGTATGCCACCTGGATCCTCCTCTTTAGGACTGAAGCACTCATTCCTCCAGCCTTGGGGGATGTTGGCAACTAAGAAAACAGCTGAATCCTTTTCTAGAAATTGCCCTCAACTGAAGAGAGTCAGCTTACCCAAGAGCCTCATGACACACACTATGACTAGTCAATACCAGGGAATAAAGGCTCAACCCACAGCCTCAATACCTCAAAGAATATATTTTCCAAAGGTAGTTGTACTATGTATTCCATCTCACTCACTCTTCCTATAATGATGATACTTCTCCACTGAGAGGTAGGTTTATGTTCTTTCCGTGAATCATGTGGATTTTTGTATCTGTCTTGACTAATAGTGTGAAAGAAATGTGTTGTGTGACTTCCAGGCTGGATCATAAAAGGTGATTTGGCTTCCACCTAGCTCTCTCTCACTCAGAACAGATGCTTTAGAAGACTTGAGCCTACAGGAGACATTTAAGAAACCTGGCTACTCTGAAGCCTCCATGCTGGAGATACCAAGGGGAGAAACTACACAGAGATAGAGAAGGCTGAGGAGCTTCAGCTGTTTCAGCTTTTTGAGTCTTCCCAGCCCAGGCACCATACATGGGTGAAGAAGCATTTAAGATGACCCCAGCTCCAGCCACCATCTGCGGGCAACTTTATGAGAGATCCTAATCCAGAACTACCCAGGCATGCTGCTTCCAAATTCTGAACTCAGAAAGATAATAAATGATCATGGTAGTTTTAAGCCATTAAATTTTGGGATGATTTCTTCTGCAGCAATAGATAACTAATACAGAGGGCAACTCTTGAGGGGCATCCCAGCTTCAGCTGTGTTGCAGTTCAATTTCTCCTTCCACCCAATCCTGCCTCTGTTACTCCCCTAGGAGAGCTGATCCCAAGAACACCTGTTGAAACCTTTATGCAGAAAAATCTTCAATTCAGAATCTGTTTTCCAGGGAACGCAATCTCGGAAGTTTTATTCATGGTAGCCAAAAGAAAAAAAAGAAAAAGAAGAAGAAACCACCCGAATAGTCCATCGACAAGAGACTGAATAAACAAAGTATGGTATATTCATACAATAGAATATTGATCGTTTAGTAATAAAAAGCAATACGTACAACATAGATGAATCTCAAAAACATTATGTTAACAAAAGTATTCAGACATAAAAGAGTAAATCCTATATGGTTCTTTTCATGAAGTTCAAGGATAGCAAAACTAACCTATGATGATAAAATCAGAACAGTGTTTGCCCAAAGGGTGGGGAGTAGAGGTGGGGAGATTGACTGGCAAGGAACAGCTACAGCTACCATAAAAAATGAACACGGCCTAACTCCTAGCCAGAAACAAATAAAACCTCACAATAAAGGCCTGCACCTCAATTCCTTTTTTTAAAAATTTCTTTAATTTTATTTTCTTTTTTATACAGCAGGTTCTTATTAGTCATCAATTTTATATACATCAGTGTATACATGTCAATCCCAATCACCCAGTTCATCCCACCCCCACCCCCACCACCCTGCCGCTTTCCCCGCTTGCTGTCCATACGTTTGTTCTCTACATCAGTGTCTCAATTTCTGATCTGCAAACCGGTTCATCTGTACCATTTTTCTAGGTTCCACATATATTTGTTAATATATGATATTTGTTTTTCCCTTTCTGACTTACTTCACTCTGTATGACAGTCTCTAGATCCATCCACGTCTCTACAAATGTCCCAATTTCATTCCTTTTTATGGCTGAGTAATGTTCCATTGTATATATGTACCACATCTTCTTTATCCATTCGTCTGTCGATAGGCATTTAGGGTGTTTCCATGACCTGGCTATTGTAAATAGGGCTGCAATGAACATTGGGGTACATGTGTCTTTTCGAATTACGGTTTTCTCTGAGTATATGCCTGGGATTGCTGGATCATATGGTAATTGTATTTTTCATCTTTTAAGGAACCTCCATACTGTTCTCCATAGTGGCTGTATCAATTTACATTCCCACAAATGCAAGTGCAAGAGGGTACACTTTTCTCCACACCCTCTCCAGCATTTGTTGTTTGTAGATTTTCTGATGATGCCCATTCTAACTGGTGTGAGGTGATACCTCATTGTAGTTTTGATTTGCATTTCTCTAATAATTAGTGATATGGAGCAGCTTTTCATGTGCTTCTTGGCCATCTGTATGTCTTCTTTGGAGAATTGTCTATTTAGGTCTTCTGCCCATTTTTGGATTGGGTTGTTCGTTTTTTTAATATTGAGCTGCATGGGTTGTTTATATATTTTGGAGATTAATCCTTTGTCCATTGATTCGTTTGCAAATATTTTCTCCCATTCTGAGGGCTGTCTTTTTGTCTTGTTTATGGTTTCCTTTGCTGTGCAAAAGCTTTGAAGTTTCATTAGGTCCCATTTGTTTATTTTTGTTTTTATTTCCATTACTCTAGGAGGTGGATCAAAAAAGATCTTGCTGTGATTTATGTCATAGAGTGTTCTTCCGATGTTTTCCTCTAAGAGTTTTATACTGTCCAGTCTTACATTTAGGTCTCTAATCCATTTTGAGTTTATTTTTGTGTATGGTGTTAGGGAGTGTTCTAATTTCATTCTTTTACATGTAGCTGTCCAGTTTTCCCAGCACCACTTACTGAACAGGCTGTCTTTTCTCCATTGTATATCCTTGCCTCCTTTGTCATAGATTAGTTGACCATAGGTGAGTGGGTTTATCTCTCGGCTTTCTATCTTGTTCCATTGATCTATGTTTCTGTTTTTGTGCCAGTACCATATTGTCTTGATTACTGTAGCTTTGTAGTATAGTCTGAAGTCAAGGAGTCTGATTCCTCCAGCTCCATTTTTTTCCCTCAAGACTGCTTTGGCTATTCGGGGTCTTTTGTGTCTCCATACAACTTTTAAGATTTTTTGTTCTAGTTCTGTAAAAAATGCCATTGGTAATTTGATAGGGATTGCATTGAATCTGTAGATTGTTTTGTGTAGTATAGTCATTTTCACAATGCTGATTGTTCCAATCCAAGAACATGGTATATCTCTACATCTGTTGGTATCATCTTTAATTTCTTTCATCAGTGTCTTATAGTTTTCTGCATACAGGTCTTTTGTCTCCCTAGGTAGGTTTATTCCTAGGTATTTTATTCATTTTGTTGCAGTAGTAAACGGGAGTGTTTCCTTAATTTCTCTTTCTGATTTTTCATCATTCGTGTATAGGAATGCAAGAGATTTCTGTGCATTAATTTTGTATCCTGAAACTTTACCAAATTCATTGATTAGCTCTAGTAGTTTTCTGGGGGCATCTTTCAGATGCTCTATGTATAGTATCATGTCATCTGCAAACAGTGAGAGTTTTACTTCTTCTTTTCCAATTTGTATTCTTTTTATTTCTTTTTCTTCTCTGAGTGCCGTGGCTAGGACTTCCAAAACTATGTTGAATAATATAGTGGCAAGAGTGGACATCCTTGTCTTGTTCCTGATCTTAGAGGAAATGCTTTCAGTTTTTCACCATTGAGAATGATGTTTGCTGTGGGTTTGTCATATATGGCCTTTATTACGTTGAGGTAGGTTCCCTCGATGCCCACTTTCTGGAGAGTTTTTATCATAAATGGGTGTTGAATTTTCTCAAAAGCTTTTTCTGCATCTATTGAGATAATCATATGGTTTTTATTCTTCAATTTGTTAATATGGTGTATCACATTGATTGATTTGTGAATATTGAAGAATCCTTGCATCCCTGGGATAAATCCCCCTTGATTGTGGTGTATGATCCTTTTAATGTGCTGTTGGATTCTGTTTCCTAGTATTTTGTTGAGGATTTTTGCATCTATATTCATCAGTGATATTGGTCTGTAATTTTCTTTTTTTGTAGTATCTTAGCCTGGTTTTCAGATCAGGGTGATGGTGGCCTCATAGAATGAGTTTGGGAGTATTCCTTCCTCCACAATTTTTTGGAAGAGTTTGAGAAGAATGGGTGTTAGCTTTTCTCTAAATGTTTGATAGAATTCACCTGTGAAGCCATCTGGTCCTGGACTTTTGTTTGCTGGAAGATTTTTAATCACAGTTTCCATTTCATTACTTGTGATTGGCCTGTTCATATTTTTTATTTCTTCCTGGTTCATTCTTGGAAGGTTATACCTTTCTAAGAATTTGTCCATTTCTTCCAGGTTGTCCATTTTATTGGCATAGAGTTGCTTGTAGTAGTCTCTTAGGATGCTTCATATTTCTGTGGTGCCTGTTGTACTTTTTCATTTCTAATTTTATTGATTTGAGTCCTCTCCCTCTTTTTCTTGATGAGTCTGGCTAATGGTTTATCAGTTTTGTTTATCTTCTCCAAGAACCAGCTTTTAGAGTTATTGATCTTTGCTATTGTTTTCTTTGTTTCTATTTCATTTATTTCTGCTCTGATCTTTATGATTTCTTTCCTTCTGCTAACTTTGGGTTTTGTTTGTTCTTTCTCTAGTTCCTTCAGGTGTAAGGTTTGATTGTTTATTTGAGATTTTTCCTGTTTCTTGAGGTAGGCTTGTATAGTTATAAACTTCCCTCTTAGAACTGCTTTTGCTGCATACCATACGTTTTGGGTAGTCGTGTTTTCATTGTTATTTGTCTCTAGGTATTTTTTGATTTCCTCTTTGATTTCTTCAGTGATCTCTTGACTATTTAGTAACGTATTGTTTAGCCTCCATGAGTTTGTGTTTTTTTCCCTGTAACTGATTTCTAATCTCATAGCATTATCATAAAAGATGCTTGATATGACTTCAATTTTCTTAAATTTACTGAGGCTTGATTTGAGACCCTAGATGTGATCTACCCTGGAGAATGCTCTGTGCACACTTGAGAAGAAAGTGTAATCTGCTGTGTTTGGATGGAATGTTCTATAAATATCAATTAAATCTATCTGGTCTATTGTGTCATTTAAAGCTTCTGTTTCCTTATTTATATTCATTTTGGATGATTTGTCCATTGGTGTAAGTGAGGTGTTAAATTCCCCCACTATTATTTTGTTACTGTCAATTTCCTCTTTTATAGCTGTTAGCAGTTGCCTTATGCATTGAGGTGCTCCTATGTTGGGTGCATATATATTTATAATTGTTATATCTTCTTCTTGGATTGATCCCCTGATCATTATGTAGTGTCCTTCCTTGTCTCTTGTAACATTCTTTATTTTAAAGTCTATTTTATCTGATATGAGTATTGCTACTCCAGCTTTCTTTTGATTTCCATTTGCATGGAATATCTTTTTCCATCCCCTCACTTTCAGTCTGAATGTGTCCCTAGGTCTGAAGTGGGTCTTTTGTACACAGCATATATATGGGTCTTGTTTTTGTATCCATTCAGCAAGCCTGTGTCTTTTGGTTGGAGTAGTTAATCCATACATGCTTAAGGTAATTGTCAATATGTATGTTCCTATTGCCATTTTGTTAATTGTTTGGGGTTTGTTTTTGTAGGTCTTTTCTTCTCTTGTATTTCCCACTTAGAGAAGTTCCTTTAGCATTTGTTGTAGAGCTGGTTTGGGGGTGCTGTATTCTCTTAGCTTTTGCTTGCCTGTAAAGCTTATGATTTCTCCATCAAATCTGAATGAGATCCTTGTTGGGTAGAGTAATCTTGGTTGTAGGTTCTTCCCTTTCATCACTTTAAGTATATCATGCCACTCCCTTCTGGCTTGTAGAGTTTCTGCTGAGAAATCAGCTGTTAACCTTATGGGAGTTCCCTTGTATGTTATTTGTCATTTTTCCCTTGCTGCTTTCAATAATTTTTCTTTGTCTTTAATTTTTGCCAATTTGATTACTATGTGTCTCGGTGTGTTTCTCCTTGGGTTTATCCTGTATGGGACTCTCTGCACTTTCTGGACTTGGGTGGCTATTTCCTTTCCCATGTTAGGGAAGTTTTTGACTATTATCTCTTCAAATATTTTCTCTGGTCCTTTCTCTCTCTCTTCTCCTTCTGGGACCCCTATAATGTGAATGTTGTTGTGTTTAATGTTGTCCCAGAGGTCTCTTAGGCTGTGTTCATTTCTTTTCATTCTTTTTTCTTTATTCTGTCCTGCAGCAGTGAATTCCAGCATTCTGTCTTCCAGGTCACTTATCCATTCTTCTGCCTCAGTTATTCTGCTATTGTTTCCTTCTAGTGTAGTTTTCCTTTCAGTTATTGTATTGTTCATATGTTTGTTTGTTCTTTAATTCTTCTAGGTCTTTGTTAAACATTTCTTGCCTCTTCTCGATCTTTGCCCCCATTCTTTTCCCGAGGTCCTGGATCATCTTCACTATCATTATTCTGAATTCTTTTTCTGGAAGGTTGCCTATCTCCACTTCATTTAGCTGTTTTTCTGGGGTTTTATCTTGTTCCTTAATCTGGTACATAGCCCTCTGCCTTTTCATCTTGTCTATCTTTCTGTGAATGTGGTTTTTGTTCCACAGGCTGTAGGATTGTAGTTCTCCTCCTTCTTATTATTATTGGTAATCAGAGATGGTGCTACTGCCTGTAGCAGTGGATCATGCCTGAGAGTTCTGGAGGCTGGGAAGTCCAAGATGAAGGCTCCAGCGGATTTGGTGTTGTGTGAGGGTCTGCTTCCTGCATCATAGACCACTGTCTTCTCCTCAATTCCTTTTACCTAATACATCATATCTGATTTTCAATTAAAAATTACAGGGCATGCTGAAAGGCAAAAAACAGCCTGAAGAGATAAGCCAACCATCAGAACCATATTTATAGATGGCAGAGATTTTAGAATTATCAGACCAGGAATTTAAGATAATTATGATTAATATGCTAAGAGCTTTAAAAAAGTGGACAGCCTTTAAGTACAAGGGGGTAATACAAGCAGAGAGATGGAAACCCTAAGCAAGAATCAAAAGAAATGCTAGATAGTGGGAAGCAGCCACATAGCACAGGGAGATCGGCTCTGTGCTTTGTGACCACCTAGAGGGGTGGGATAGGGAGGGTGGGAGGGAGATGCAAGAGGGAGGAGATATGGGGATATATGTATACGTATAGCTGATTCACTTTGTTATAAAGCAGAAACTAACACACCATTGTAAAGCAATTATACTCCAATAAAGATGTTTAAAAAAAAATGCTAGAATCTAAAAGCACTGTAACAGAAATGAAGAATGTCTTTGATGGGTCCATCAGTAGACTGGAGAGGGCCAAGAAAAGAATCAGTGAACTTGAAGAAATGTCAGTAGAAACTTCCCAAACTAAAAAGTAAAGAGGAAAAAATTAAAATGTAACAGAATATGCAAGAACTGTGGGAACAAAGGTATAACATATACTTTATGGCAGCAGTCCCCCCAACCCTTTTGGCACCAGGAACCAGTTTCATGGAAGACAATTTTTCCATGAACAGGGGGTGGGGGGTGACGGTTCAGGCGGTAATGAGAGCGATGCGGAGCATGGGGGGACAGCAGATGAAGCTTCGCTCGCTCACCCGCCACTCACCTCCTGCTGTGTGGTCTGGTTCCTAACAGGCCGCAAACTGGTACCAGTCTTTGGCCTGGGGGTTGGGGACCCCTGCATTATGGGAATACCGGAAGGAGAGGAAAAGGGAAAAGGAACAGAAAAAAACATTTGAAGTTTTCGTACCTGAGAATATTCCAGAATAAATGACAGACACCAAATCACAGATTCAGGAATCTCAGAGTCAGAGAACACTAACCAGGATAAATATTTAAAAACAAACAAACAACAACAACAAAAAAACCCTACACTTAGGCATATCCTATTCAAACTGCAGAAAATCAAAGACAAAAGGATCATTTCAAAAGAAGCCAAAAGGGGGAAAAATACCTATGGAGAAACAAGTATAAGAATTATACTGGAATTCTCAGAAATCATGCAAGAAAAAGAGAATAGAGTGAAATATTTAGTGTTGAATGAAAAACAACAAAGAATTCTGTATCCAAGGAATTATCCTTTAAAAGTAAAGGAGAAATAAAGACATTCTCAGACAAAGAAAAATTGAGGGAGTTTGTCAGCAGTAGTTTGTCACCATTTCTGTCTTGCACGAAATGTTAAAGGAAGTTAATCAGAAAGAAGGGAATGATATAGGTCAGAAACTTAGATCTACATGAGAAGAGCATTAGAGAAGGAATAAATGAAGGTAAAATACAATCTTTTCGGTTTTTATTCTTAATTGACCTAACAGAGAAGTTTGTTCAAAATAATAATAATAATGATATATGAGGTGATTATAGCTTATGGATAAATGAAATGAATGACCAAAAAAATGTTATAAGGAAAGAGAAGGAGGAATTGGGAATACTCTGCTATAAGGTACTGGCATCACACATGAGGCCATATATTGTTAATAGAAAGTAATCGTAAATGTATATTGCAAACTCTAGGATGCTCCTAGGCATTCACCCAAATAAGTAAAACCTTGTGCCCACACTAAAAGCTGCACCTGTACGTTTACAGCAGCTGCATATATAATCACCAAACACTGGAAGCAAGATGACCTTTAATAGGTGAATGGATTTAAAAAAAACCCTGTATATTCAATATATCTATACAATGGGATATTATTCAGCCATAAAAAGAAATGAGCTATGAAGCCCCCAAAAGATATAGAGGAATCTTAAATATACTTAGCTAAGTGAAAGGAGCCAGTCTGAAAAGGCTACATACTGTATGATTCCAAATATGTCAGTCTGGAAAAGCAAAACTATAGAGAGAGTAAAAAGATCAGGGGTTGGGGAAGGGAGGGATGAACAGGTGAAGTGTGGTAGATTTTTAGGGCAATTAACTATTCTGTATGATCCTGTAACAGTGAATATACGTCATTATGTATTTGTCAAAATCCATAGAACTGTACAACACAGTGAACCATAATATAAACTATGTATTTTAATTAATAATAATGTATCAATATTGGCTTGTCCATTGTAACAAAAGCAACTTACAAGTGTAAGATATTGATGACAAGGGAAACTATACAGGGGGAGGAGTGATGAGACAGAGAGTAAATAGGAACTCTCCGTACTTTCTGCTTAATTTTTCTGTAAACCTAAAACTGGTCTAAAAATAATTAGTTTTAAAAAAAATAAGATATGGATCCTGATCTCAAAGTGCTTACATTCTAGCAAGAGAGATTTAATTGTAACTGTTGTGTGACAAACTTCTCTATGTGACCAATGAAATATGCAAATCTTCTTAAATTATAAAATACTTCAAATACACAAGGTATGGAAAATAATAAAACATCCCCAACTACCCACACCAGTTTTAATAGATAGCAACTTTCTCTCAGATTTGCTTCAGATTTTTTTTTCTTAATGAGCAATGAAACTAGAAAGAGCTGAAATCCTTTGAATTCCTTTACCCGCCTACCTAGAAGTAACACTATTTTGAAATTATCTTTCCCATCACATTTTATACTACTGTATGTCTAAGAATCAGTATGTAGCATTTAAAAAAAAATACTGATAACTATTTTAATGGTTACTGCTCTATCTAGGTATTTTCCCCTCCTTTTGGAGTAAATTTTGGTCATTTACATTTTTTTAAGAAAATTGTCACTTGACCAAAATTTTATACTAGCTAGGATAAGGTTTTCCATGGTATTTGCTTATGTTTTTCCTCGTTAGTTACTGTTGTTTGAAATCACTGTCTTTTTTTTTTTTTTTTTTTTTTTGCCGTACGCAGGCCCCTCACTGTTGTGGCCTCTCCCGTTGCGGAGCACGGGCTCCGGACGCGCAGGCTCAGCGGCCATGGCTCACGGGCCCAGCCGCCCCGCGGCACGCGGGATCCTCCCGGACCGGGGCACGAACCCGCGTCCCCTGCATCGGCAGGCGGACTCCCAACCACTGCACCACCAGGGAAGCCCTGTCTTATTTTTTTAATATATTTTAATAGGTAATATATTCAAAGTTGAAAATAACATTTGTTCCCATCCCCAAATATACACAAATAATTTCTATTCATTTTTTCCAATCTTTCTTTTCACAAGAATAAGCAAATATGAATCTATAGTCTTATTTTCTCCCTCTCTTTTCTGTAGCTTGCTCTCGCACTTAATGGATGTCAAAAAATCTTTTCACAGCAGTTCACAAGAGAACGTCCACATCTTCTTTTACAGCTGCATTATATTCCATTGTGTGATTGTGCCCTAATTTAACTAACCACTTATTGATGACACTTGTATTGTTTTCAATTGTTGCTTCAAAATTGCATTCTACACATTTCATTGTACAAATTCATCTGTAGAATTTATTTCCAGAAATGGAATTTCTGAGCCAAAGAATACACATTCGTCTTCTTGACAGTTATTACCATCTTGCCCCACATGGGTTGTACTAATTTGTATCGATATTTTCACCAGCAACGTAACCATATGCAGGGTCTGGGACAACGTGCAATAAAGACCTATCTACCATTTACATAAAAGTAAACGCAAAACTCTAATGCTGTGATAAACATATCTTCATAAGGACCTGAAAATCCAAGTCTGAATTTAGAAATCATGGGTTCCTCGAAGCCCTATGTCAGAAGGTGAGAGGACCGCAGCTGCCCCTTCTCTCTCCATCTCCGTCTTGTCCCACACTCAAGGGGCCCTGCGCTCACACACGCAGACACCCCAGCCCATACCTCAAGCTCTTTTCACAACACACTGTGAACAGCCACCCCTCGTGGTCAGGGAAGCACAGGCAGCGTGGCTGACCCTCCAGACGATGAGTGGGAAAGGCAGGCACAGTCCCGGGAGGCGGAGCAGGGCTTCTGAGGACCCATGCATAGGAGATGCTGGCTCTGCGTGGGCGTGTCCCCTTGGCCTCACAGAGAAGTAGTATTTTGCTTAAAGGGTCACGACCCTTTTATTTTCGTATATGTTGCTTAATTATGCCTTTTTTTTTTTGTCTTAATGAATCTCGCTGGAAATGTATCTATTTAAATTCATCTTTTCAAAAAACTAGCTTTTGGTTTTGCTGATCTCCGCTCTTTTTTCTTTGATTTCCATTCCATTAATTTGTCCTTATTTTTATGACTGCCAGACATACTTCCTTAGAATTTAGTCTTTATTTTTTTAACTTCTAAATTTAGAATCCTTAAATCACTAATTTTCACTCTGTCTGGTTTTTTAATATGTACATAAAGCTATAAATGTCATTCTAACTATATTTTTAGCTGTGCCACAAGTTGTGATATAGAGTGTTTCCCCTGAATTTTTAAATATTTTGTAATTTTCATTTGATGTCTTCTTTGAATTATTTAAAACAATTTTTTATACATTTATTAGAATTTTCTTGGTTATTTTATGCACTGCCTTCTAATTGTATTGCATTGTATTCACAGAACATAATCTATAGGATTCATTCTTTGGTACTCACTAAGACTTTCTTCTGAAAATAATATATACTCTCTATTTTCTGTGGCAATTCGAATTTATAAATCCACTAAGTCCTGTTTGTTAGTTATGTTTTTCAAATTTCTGAATCCTTACTGATTTTCGCTGCTTGACCTATCAGTTTCTTACAGGAAAGCATTAGACTCAACCACCCCGAGTGTAAAGTTGTGTATTTATCTGTATAATTCTGCCCTATTTTGCTTTATATGTTCTGAGTCTGTGTTATTTGATGCATACAGGCACAGGATTATTGATTCTTCCTTGTTGAATTACTTCTATCTTTGAGTAATAAAACTCTCATTCTCATAGTATTTTTTGCCTAAGTTCTGGTTTTCTGATATTAATGTTGCTCACTCAGCTTTCTTTTGCTTTGGATAGTATTTGCCTGGAATTGGTTTTATCATCATTTGCTTTTCATCTTTTTGTGTCATTCAATGTTCTGTGTTTCTTGTAAACAGCAGGGGTTACATTTTGTTTTGCTTCAATGATATCCAATATGACAATACCTTTCCTTAAACAGATGAGTTTAAAGTACTTCAACTTGTTGTGTTTATTATTTCTACTATCTTATTTCATGTTTTCCCCCTACTTTGATGCCTTCAATGGTATTATTTTCTTTCTTTCTTTCATTGTTTTCTAGTACAGTTGCCCCTCAGCATCTGCAGGGAATTGGTTCCAGGACCTCCACAGACACCAAAATCCACGGACACTCAAAGTTCCTTTTATAAAATGACATAGTACATTCAGCCAGCCCTTCATATCTGCAGATGTGAACCCATGGATATAGAGGGCCAACTGTATTTTAGTGCCACCTTCTTTTTAAATCTCCTGTAACGTTAGCCTTTTAAGATGTAGAAAGCAATCTATAACTATTTAAATCTACCAAAAAGTTTGTCAGTTTGTTTGCCCTGATAGATTATATTTATTCCTTCTAGGTTCAATTTATTGATTTCTGAAGTATATGATTTAATCTTTCTTTCAGTTAGGGTCTATGAGTGACAGATTCTCCAAGGTTGACCTGAAAAGGCTTTTATTTTGCCCTTGCCCTTGTCAGTTTGATAAGGTATGCAATTCTGGGTTGACAGCACTTTGAGGATATTACCCCACTGTCTTCTAGAATTTGTTGCTGTTAATGAGAAGTTTTTCTTGATCTAACTGTTATTCCTTTTTAAGTTTTCTTTATCTGATGTTCTGCAATTTTACCATGATGTGGATTTATTTTTGTTTTCCCTGCTTGACACTCAGTCATTCTTCAATACAAGTAAATTCTTAGTCTTTATTTCTTCCAATGTTGCCTCTCCCGTATTCTCTCTATTCTTTTCTTCTGGAATTTCTGGTAGACCCTGTTGAAATTTAGCCTTATATATTTCAAGTTTCCTAATCATATTTCAAAGTTAACATCTCTTTATATTGTTACATTACATTATAGGTAATTTCTTCAAGTCTTCCATTTCTGTACTTCTCTAATGATTTCTAATCTCCTTTTAAGTCTACTCATTCTTTTTTTTTATTATTACTATATTTTTCACTCAAGAAATACTATTTGGTTCTTTTTCAAATTCTTTTATCCTTTTAAAAAAGTACAAACTTTTTCTTTTATTGTGATTTTTCCTCCTGTGTTTCTAACTTTTAAATCATTTTTTAAATACTTTATATTCTCTTTCAGGTTGTTCTGTTATATCCAGTTCAGGAAAAGTTAATCCTATTGGCTGCATTTAATGTCTCTCCAACATCGTGGTTCATTTGTAATTTTGGGCTGTAAACTCACCTTTATCTTACTTACTGCTCTTCCATGAGACTTTTATGGATCCTATTTGTGAAAATATTTCTACAGGGAAATTTTGCAGCACTTCTGTTATTATCTTGGGATACCATCAGTAGTAGTCTTAAACTAGTTTCGGGATAATGTCTCACTGGGGGTTTCTGCACTGAAGGTAGGACAAATTCAGATTCTGTAGCCTGGGGTTTCAATTACTTGTGGTGACTTTTCTTTTCCTACTCATGTCCCTGAACAGATGATAGAGTTATTTAATACTTCTCTGGGTTAGCGCAGAACTTTTCTAACCATTTCATGGTTGAGGCAACTTTTAGAGGCTTTAGGGGTTATCCCTGTGGCTCAGGTCCAGCTTTCCCACTTGACACAGGAATAGAAGTCATGCTTCCTGTGTCCATGTGTGCATTGAAGCCACAACCCCCAGCCTCTGTGGCTTATGCCACTGCCTCACCATTATGGTATTGACTTTTCTCTTTGTTTCTGCCACCTGGAATTTCCCTTCAAGAAAGAAAGCCTGCTATATATTTGAATTATTTTTATATTTTATTCATAATTTCTATGTGTTTGTAAGTAGGAAGGGCACCTACCCATGTCTATTCAGCCTGCCTTTTTGCCACTAGTCAAGAGTCAGTCCTTATACTTAATGAGTATTTTGACTCCCTTTAGATAAGGGCTATGGTTTATATCTCCAGGTCCTAGCACAATGCCAGATACATAGAAGGTACCCTCCAAATTTTGCTCATTGGCTTCTTTTCCATTTACGTTTTGGTTGAGCTATCCACTCTTGAATCATAATCACATTTTCACACCTTGTGCTCCCCAGTTCAAGACCCTATCATCTGAAATAACTAAATTACCCACAAAATATAGCAAAAGTAGTAGTAGTATTTTTAAGCCTCTCTGTTTTAAGTAAAGAAAGTCAGATCCAGAAAGATTATGTGCCTTGTTTATATCCTATAACTAGGTTTTTAGAGTTATGGTCTCATAAAAGTGACAGTAGCTCTTCATTAGCCCAACTTCCTCATTCTATGCAAAGAGTACATTCTCCATTAATAGTAACTCTTTCCAGAGCAATAGCTGGTTGGTAACTGAGTGGGGACTAGATAGGATTTATTATTAATAATAGGAAAACCACAATACAGAAATATTGAGTAACTTGCTCCAGTTTACACAGTAAGAACCAGGCAATCTGGCTGCACGGCTTTTTTCCCCCTACTCATGTATTTTTCCCCAACTCTCATGTACACACTCTACACCAGATGTTCTTCAGTAACATGTGTTATCAAAACCCTGTGGGTGGGCTTCCCTGGTGGCGCAGTGGTTGAAAGTCCGCCCGCTGATGCAGGGGACACAGGTTCGTGCCCCGGTCCAGGAGGATCCCACATGCCACGGAGCGGCTAGGCCCGTGAGCCATGGCCACTGAGCCTGCGCGTCCGGAGCCTGTGCTCCGCAACGGGAGAGGCCACAACAGTGAGAGGCCCGCGTACTGAAAAAATAAAAATAAAAAATAAACTTGTGGGTGGGGTTGAATTCAGAATGTCAAGTAAAAATATCTAGTACCTGAAAATCAAGGAAAAATTCACTAAACCAAGGTCCTAGTCTCTTAATTTAAGAAAGTGACTTGTAGGACTTCCCTGGTGGCAGTGCTTAAGAATCCGCCTGCCAACGCAGACACCACGGGTTCGATCCCTGGTCCGGGAAGATCCCACATGCCGCGGGGCAACTAAGCCCGTGCACCACAGCTACTGAATTCCACACGCCTAGAGCCTGTGCTTCGCAACAAGAGAAGCCACCACAATGAGAAGCCCACGCACCACCACAACAAAAACAACAACAACAAAAATTCGTCATGAAGGACCTAGGGGCAAGATGGGAATAAAGACACAGACCTACTAGAGAATGGACTTGAGGACACGGGGAGGGGGAAGGGTAAGCTGTGACAAAGTGAGAGAGTGGTAGGGACATATATATACTACCAAACGTAAAATAGATAACTAGCGGGAAGCAGCCGCATAGCACATGGAGATCAGCTCGGTGCTTTGTGACCACCTAGTGGGGTGGGATAGGGAGGGTGGGGGGGTGGGATAGGGAGGGTGGGGGGGTGGGATAGGGAGGGTGGGAGGGAGGGAGACGCAAGAGGGAAGAGATATGGGGATATATGTATACGTATAACTGATTCACTTTGTTATAAAGCAGAAACTAACACACCATTGTAAAGCAATTATACTCCAATAAAGATGTTAAAAAAAAATCCAGGAAAAAAAAAAGCAGCTATTTTCCTGATTCATAAAACAATTGAAATAAAAAAAAAAAGAGTAGCCCCAGCTCGCCACAACTAGAGAAAGCCCGCACAGCAACGAAGACACAACGCAACCAAAAATTGATGAATTTTAAAAAAGAGAGAATCTTTTAAGAAAGTGACTTGTAAAACGGGATCATCAACTTAAACATCACTGATTCTGATGTTAAAATAATGCATGCCCCTCAGCCAATTACAAAACAAAATTTCTTCCTCAAAAAAATCCCTTCCCTTTCATAGGAATTATTTTCTTGATTTAAAGAGTGATTATATGAGGAAGCAAGAAGGGAGACTGGTAAAGCTACAGAACAGAGATTTACAACAACAGGATTAAAATTGAATAAAAGTACAGCTGCCTAAAACCCAGCTTCCTCCATCTTGGAAAGACTTCTCTGGACTTTTTTTAAACCCCAAAATGCAACCTGCCCTCCAGGAACAGTCACATGAGTTTGATTTATTTTCAAGTTTGCCTCTTGGGGGAGTATGTAATTGAATAAAATGAAAGCCAAGCAACTGTAACATGGGTATAGTAATAACTGCCTCAGAGACAGTTGTCAGGATTAAATGAGGGAAGGTATGTGAAGTTTCTTAGCACAGTACCTAGAATACAGTAAAAAAAAAAATTAACAGTAAGTTTTATAAAAATGAAACATATAAATAGCATACATATAGCCACATTGATGTTCACTCTATAGCCAAACAACAGTGACTTCTAATTGAAATTTACTTACAGCAGAATTTAAATTTTTTTGTACTTTTTCTACACAGAGGCCATTACTTTTTCATAGAAAATAAAAGTGAGAGAGATTTGTTTATATAAATATGTTAAACCTAAACCATAGATATATATATTCTGTTTATATTGAAAATAAATTTTGAAGGCAGTAAAATTAATTTACCCCAAATTGTATGTGTATATGTATATTTTTCCTGAGTAAGACATTCATAGTTTTCATCGGTTTCTCAGAGATATCCATGACCCTCCCCTTAAAGGATAAGTTTAAAAACAATTCATCTCTATGCCCAGGTAAAGGGACTAAAGTGAGAGCGTTCAATACTTCCACGAGATGGGACGAGACGGGATGGAAAGGGGAGGAGGAGAATGACTGGAGAAGAAGGGAGTGAAGTGGAGAAGCCAGAATTTACCAACTAAGACAAAGTCTGAATACAGTGCACAAAGCAAAACAGTAACAGCAAACAATACCGGTCCTTCAATCTTTCTCTTTAGATGGTACCAATAACCCCCTCCTTTTCCACTGGGTTTACCCAAAAACTGAGGGATGTCCCTCAGAGCCACTTCAAAAAAAATCAGCTAGAGCAAGGAAACGTTCATCCTTTCTGAGGAGCTGGTATGCTTTTATTGTTAAACATGGGTTCTTTATTATTTATTATCGTGCGTTCGGGGCCTTAGCCCTCAGGAAACACAGGGATATGTTTTGTATTTATTTTTAGCAACTCCTTCTAGCCTTTGATTTTCATTTACTTTCTATCCCCAAACTTGTCCTCTTCCTTACAATGTTTTTGTACTTTGGTCCTTGTTTTAATGGTTCTATCGTACCTGTGTTCTTTATAACTCACCACAAATTTCCCTTTAAAAGTAGATGTCTTGTAAAGGAAGAAAAGGAGGGAAGAAGGAAGGAAGGAAGGAGGGAGGGAGGGAGGAAAGGAAGGAAGGAAGGAAGGAAGGAAGGAAGGAAGGAAGGAAGGAAG